>NC_074668.1:21143604-21279660 GCF_029448725.1 Salvelinus fontinalis | reverse complement strand
TCAGAGTGGAGGAGCCAGTGGGGCGTGTAACAGTGTTTAGGGACTGCCCCTTGGGGTTTATGACCAATGGGGCTGTAAAGATGTCATGCCCAACAACCAAGTGGACATATTGTGGAGAGAGGGGTAAGAGAATCCAGCCTGTAATGTGAACATGTCATCATTTGAGATGCAGTGGGTATCAGTGGGGATTGTATCTGCTCCCTGTCTTTTACTGGCTTCTGTAACAGCCTGGCCCCCTGCCGGATATCACAGCTAAACCTCTGACCCTAGCGTGTCCCTCAGTCTGCCCTGTGTCGGCCTGAGAGGAGGCGGTGGCCATGACACCTCCAGCTCTGCCCCCTTCTTCTAGCCAGCACAGTGTTTCCTTTGTTTAACCCCTGACCTGAGAAAACAAGACGTTTTCCAGAGTTCTGAGGCGGACGAGGGGAAGGGGAAGTGTTTGGTTACAAATTAAATATGTCATGAGCCATAAATCGGTGGTCCCGCTAGCAGCGGTGATACTGAAACGCCATGTGGTACCAGAGTTTTGGCCGTAAAGTTTTAAAGCCTCGCCTCCATCACCGCCTTTCAAAGGAGATCTGGCTGACGGCTGGACACAGGGCAGGATGGATCCCAGCTGTCAGTATAGAGGAGAAGAGAGGAGAAGAGATGAGAGGAGATGAGAGAGGAGGACAGGAGGAAAGGAGAGAAGAGAAGAGGGGGAGCGAGCGAGAGAGAGGAGAGGAGAAAAGAGGAGAGGAGATGAGAGGAGGAGGAGAGGAGAGAAGAGAAGCGGAAGCGAGAGAGAGGGACATGTAAGAACAATGACATGGCACAGTGTTTCAGCCTCAGCAGGCATAGACATGACTGTCTCTCTTCAGTTTGGCTTTTTCTGACAGACAGATGTTTGTACACAGACTGTCATTCAGTAAGTATATAATCGTCTGGATTTGATCATGGTGACAGTGTCGACAGTTAGACGACACGGTCTGTTGCGATCCAAAGTATGTGATAAGTGATACATATGTAATGTGCTGGGTGTATCAGTTCATCTGAGCTAGAACCATGCTTCTATTATAGTTCAGAGAGCAAGGCATTGTTATTTGCCTGACCAACCACACACACAATACATACAATATTGCCTAATAAGTATATGTACGTCATGTATGACACAGGTTGTGTGTGTGTGTGTGTGTGTGTGTGTGTGTGTGTGTGTGTGTGTGTGTGTGTGTGTGTGTGTGTGTGTGTGTGTGTGTGTGTGTGTGTGTGTGTGTGTGTGTGTGTGTGTGTGTGTGTGTGTGTGTGTGTGTGTGTGTGTGTGTGTGTGTGTGTGTGTGTGTGTTTAGTATGTGTGCTGCTGCTGAGTGACGTGGGCCAGGTGTGAGTTGTAACGGGGTGACAGTGTAATGTGTTAGTGTGAGTGTGAGTGTGGAGACCCTGCGGGAAACAAGGCCAGGCATTCCTGTGATGTGATTGTATTGCAGTGGGATTGTCCCATCTGGGACCTGGGGGCATTACATGACTGATACAGAGAGACACCACTCCATTACTCACTGCAGCTGCAGCACAACTCCAAGGAAACATACTTGTTCCTCGGACTTCTACTGTTCAAATGCTAAAACCTGATTTGTCTTACATTGTTTTCATGGAGGCATGTGTGTCTAACTTTCTGTCAAAGCATCTTCCCACAAAAAATCCTGAAAATCCTGAAAAACTCTTGAATACCTACTGAGTTACAGACATTTCATGGCTCTTATAAATCTCTTGTCAAGTTTCTTGTCCTCTTTGTCATGTAAAATGTGTAATCTCATCCTCGGCTCTGTTTACAAATCGTGCCAATATCTTTCTAGAACACGTCCTTTTGGAGTTCCATGCTCCAGAGGTTTTCTCCTTTAAATATGTGTGCTGGATGAAAGTCCAAACAGGATTAGGCTGTAATCCCTCTTGATTGTTTGTGTCTCTTGGCCACTGGGAGAACTAACTCCTCAGGCAGACTGTTGTGGTCCTGCTCTGACTGAGAGGGAGGGAGGGAGGGAGGGAGGGAGGGAGGGAGGGAGGGAGGGAGGGAGAAGTAGGCAAGAGAGAGAGAGAGAGCGAGAGAGAGAGAGAGAGAGAGAGAGAGAGAGAGATTGGGCTGGATAGTAATGAGAGCGAGTAACAAGGTGGATGCATTCATGGACAACTGAAGCTAGCAATTAAAGGAGAGAGGTAGCTACTTAGCTTCAGTCGACCACTCCGGATCTTTTAAATGTAAATACGACTGCTTCCCTCAAAGTGCTCTGTGAGATATATTCCAAATGAAACCCCCTTTGCTAATGAGAGAGCGGTGATATTTCTCCATGAAGAAGAGGTGGCTTGCCTCTCCGCAGACAGTCAGCAACACCACACCAGGGCTCCTGTTGCAGTGTTTTAATCAGGATGAAGGAACAGGGATTAAGATATACCAGTGGTCGGAAGACTAACCCTCTCTCTGTTTCCCATATGAACACAACCCCGTTTGATCTAAGCTGAGATCTATACTGCTGTGACTCTCTTAATTAGCTGAGTATTGTGTAGACTTCAAATTCTACATAGTAATTACATGAGCCAACATGTCACTAAGCACTATATATAGAATAATAAAAGAGCAACACCGCGACAATGAAAACCAAGTCTCGGTTACTAAACACACAGAGGCACTAATAAAATAAAATAAGTATATATCTTCACAGAAAGAAAATTATGGTAATTTTGAAAACAAAGCATTTGGTGTTTGCTGTAAAATCTTCTCTTATTGCCAGTAAATTGCTGTAGCCTTGATCAGAAGATATGTGCAGGCTGTCACAGACTCATTGCTTCCTTCTGCTGTTGTTTCATCCGCAGCTATGTGCCTGCCTGCCTGCTTGGGTTTGAAGTCTTCTCCCCGCCTCTCAAAATCCTCACACTATCTAAGCAGAGGGTCAGGTCAGTACACAACACTGCTTCTGATAAGAGAGTCATGAAGCCAGCATCACCCTGCTGCCCACTAACAAACAACAGCTTGACTCGCAATAATGTTGTCTTGCTTGTTTGTAAGGACGAAGAGACTCACTTGGCAGCACACCAATTCAAATGAGCTGTTTATGATATGGGAGTGCAGTAAGAATATGAATAGGAATTAACATGGTATCTGTTTTTAAGGGCTGCCCAATGGCTTGGAGATGAGGCATTTTCTACCATTTTTAATGGTTTCGCCATGGCCCAAGGAGGAAGTTATAATTGGATTTTTATTTTCATTAGCATTTTGCATCACATCCAATTAGCACCATTTAAGGGGTCACTTCTGACATGCATTGGCTAAGTAGGTGCTGTAGTTTCTAGTGGATCTCCCCCTTGGTCAGGGCACTGATACATTTGGCTGGAGGGAAGTGAACACATCTCTCTTAGGTCGGGGGGGTTTACTTTGCTCAACGCGCTCTACTGACTCCTTGTCAAATCTTTGGAGGGAGCTGAAAGTCCGTATTGCCCAGCGACAGCCCCGAAACCTGAAGGATCTGGAGAAGGTCTGTATGGAGGAGTGGGCCAAAATCCCTGCTGCAGTGTGTGCAAACCTGGTCAAGAACTACAGGAAACGTATGATCTCTGTAATTTCAAACAAAAGGTTTCTGTACCAAATATTAAGTTCTGCTTTTCTGATGTATCAAATACTTATGCCATGAAATAAAATGCAAATTAATTGCTTAAAAATCATACAATGTGATTTTCTGGATTTTTCTTTTAGATTCCGTCTCTCACAGTTGAAGTGTACCTATGATTAAAAATTACAGACCTCTACATGCTTTGTAAGTAGGAAAACCTGCAAAATAGGCAGTGTACCAAATACTTGTTCTCCCCACTGTATATGGAATCATGTAGTAACCAAAACAGCTTTAAACAAATCAAATAATAATTTATTTTGGAGATTCTTCAAAGTAGCCACTCTTTGCCTTGATGACAGCTTTGCACACTCTTGGCATTCTCTCAACCAGATTCATGAGGTATTCACCTGGAATGCATTTAAATTATTAGGTGTGCCTTGTTAAAAAGTTAATTTGTGGAATTTCTTTCCTTCTTCATGCGTTTGAGACAATCAGTTGTGTTGTGACAAGGTGGGGGACGGGGACGGGGACGGGGGGGGGGGGACGGGGGGGGGGGGGGGTTATACAGAAGATAGCCCTATTTGGTAAAAGACCAAGTCCATATTATGTCAAGAACAGCTCAAATAATGCGTTTGAGCCTATCAGTTGTGTTGTGACAAGGTAGGGGGGTATACAGAAGTTAGCCCTATTTCGTAAAAGACCAAGTCCATATTATGGCAAGAACAGTTCAAATAAGCAAAGAGAAATGACAGCCCATCATTAGTTTAACACATGAAGTTCAGTCAATCCGGAAGATTTCAAGAACTTTCAAAGTTTCTTCAAGTGCAGTCGCAAAAACCATCAAACGCTATGATGAAACTGGTTCTCATGAGGACCGCGACAGGAAAGGAAGACCCAGAGTTACCTCTGCTGAAGAGGATAAATTCATTAGAGTTAACTGCACCTCAGATTGCAGCCCAAATAAATGCTTCACAGAGTTCAAATAACAAACACATCTCAATATCAACTGTTCAGAGGAGACTGCGTGAATCAGGCCTTCGTGGTCGAATTGCTGCAAAGAAACCACTACTAAAGAACACCAATAATAAGAAGAGACTTGCTTGGGCCAAGAAACACAAGCAATGGACATTAGACTGGTGGAAATCTGTCCTTTGGTCTGATGAGTCCAAATTTGAGATTTGTGGTTCCAACCGCTATGTCTTTGTGAGACACAGAGAAGGTGAACGGATGATCTCTGCATGTGTTGTTCCCACCATGAAGCATGGAGGAGGAGGTGTGATGTGGGGATAGTTTTCTGGTGACACTGTCAGTGACTTATTTAGAATTCAAGGCACACTTAACCGGCATGGCTACCACAGCATTCTGCAGTGATACGTCATCCCATCTGGTTTGTGCTTAGTGGGACTATCATTTGTTTTTCAACAGGACAATGACCCAACACACTTCCAGGCTGTGTAAGGGCTATTTGACCAAGAAGGAGAGTAATGGAGTGCTGCATCAGATGACCTGGCCTCCACAATCACCCGACCTCAACCCAATTGAGATGGTTTGGGATGAGTTGGACCGCAGAGTGAAGGAAAAGCAGCCAAAAATTGCTTAGACTTTTAGAGTTTTAACAACCCGAATAGCACTGTAACGGTAATCCAAATGTAATCTATACGTACAGTATATCCTTTTCTCAATAGGGGGTGCTGTTTTCACTTTGTAAAAATTTCGTTCCCAAATTAAACTGCCTCGTACTCAATTCTTGCTCGTACAATATGCATATTATTATTACTATTGGATAGAAAACACTCTCTAGTTTCTAAAACCGTTTGAATTATATCTGTGAGTAAAACAGAACTCAAGTTGGAGAAAACTTCCTGTGAGGAAGTGAGAAATCTGAAATCAGGCCGGCTGTTCTAGGGTCAGTTTATTAATTTGCATGTCTTCTATTGGTCGACATGCACTGCATACGCCATCCCCTAGATGTCAGCAAATAGTGAGAATTGGAATGGAGTTGCTAGGCAGATCTGAGGCCATATAAGGGCTCTTGGAACCGGGGGTGCACTCTTTTCAACATTCGCCATGACGCAAGACAGACCTCAAGATGGCGTTCTGGAAAGCTCCCGTTATAGGCCTTAGATATATCCGGCTCTGATTTTATTCGATACAGGTGTTAACCTGTCTAGGATCAGCGTGGCGCTAGCGGCACCCCCCCCCCCCCCCCACTGAAAAACCAGTGCCGCGAAATTCAAAAAAAATATTTTTTTAAAATATTTAACTTTCACACATTAAAGTCCAATACAGCTAATGAAAGACACAGATCTTGTGAATCCAGTCAACATTTCCGATTTTTAAAATGTTTTACAGGGAAGACACAATATGTAAAGATGTACATCTATTACCTAAAAACACATTAGCATAATCCACCATCTTTTATTTGTCCACCAACACCAGTAGCCATCACCAATTCGGCTAAACTAAGATATTTATAGCCCCTAACCAACAAAAAAACTCATTAGATGACAGTCTGATAACATATTTATGGTATGGGATAGGTTTTGTTAGAAAAAAGTGCATATTTCAGGTATATGGCATAGTTTACAATTGCACCCACCATCACAAATGGACTAGAATAATTACAATGAGCAACGTGTTTACCTAACTACTAATCATCAAACATTTCGTAAAAATACACAGCATACACGAATCGAAAGACACAGATCCTGTGAATACAGACAATATTTCAGATTTTCTAAGTGTCTTACAGCGAAAACACAATAAATCGTTATATTAGCATAGCACATAGCACATAGCAGCCCAGCATTGATTCTAGCCAAAGTGGGCGATAACGTCAACATCGCCAAAAATATATTAATTTTTTCACTAACCTTCTCAGAATTCTTCAGATGACACTCCTGTAACATCATATTACACAATCCATATAGAGTTTGATCGAAAATGTTTATATTTAGCCACCAAAATCATGGTTAGACAATGTGAAATTTAGCTCAGCTGGTCAGAAAATGTCCTTGCGCCACTTAGACAGTGATCTACTCTTATACATAAATACTCATAAACGTGACTAAAAAATATAGGGTGGACAGGGATTGATAGACAATTTAATTCTTAATACAATTGCGTTATTACATTTTTTAATTTATCCTTACTTTTCAATACAGTTTGCGCCAAGCGAAGCTACGTCAAAAAACATGGCGTCCTAAGCCACTAAAATGTTTCGACAGAAACACGATTTATCATAATAAAAATGTCCTACCTTGAGCTGTTCTTCCATCAGTATCTTGGGCAAAGGATCCTTTCTTGGGAGAAATCGTCTTTTGGTGGAAAGCTGTCCTCTTGCCATGTGGAAAAGTCAACTGCGTTCGGGATGAACTGAAAAGCGTGCCCAACTTTTCACATCGTTGCAAAAATAAATGTCCCAAAATCGCACTAAACGGATATAAATTGCTATAAAACGCTTTAAATTAACTACCTTATGATGTTTTTAACTCCTATAACGAGTGAAAAGATGACCGGAGAAATATAACAGGCTAAACTAACGCTTGGAACAGGTGCGCGCCGGTGTCCACTTTGCTCATGACGCAGCTCCCAAAGAATGACTAGCTTCAGGGTTTTTTCATTTGTAGGGCCTGTGAACGTGCAATCGACCCCGTTGGAATCGTCATCACGTAAAGGCATCCAGGGGAAGACGTAAGAAGTGTCCGTATAGTCATAGCAACGACAGTGCCCTTTTAAATGACTTCAGAAGAGTGGCCAACATTTCTCAAATCTGACTCCATGTCAGGGAAATTGCTGTAGAATGGGCTCTGTTCCACTTAGAGACAAAATTTCAACTCCTATAGAAACTATAGACTGTTTTCTATCCAATAATAATAATAATATGCATATTGTACGATCAAGGATTTTGTGGGAAGCCGTTTAAAAAATTAGCCACATTAGCATAAGTAGTCTAAACAGCGCCCCCATCCCCAACAGGTTAAGAACGTCATAATGTAGTTATTTTAAACCGAGTTATATCATTTTATATCAGTATATTGCGATTTTCGGAATTTTCTTTGTGCTGCGTTATAGTGAGTTGGGCACGTCTTCGCCACATGGCTAATGTTTACTGCTAATTCCAAAGTTGAAGGCGACAATCTACAACCGAGCAACGATTCTTCTGGACAAAGGACAACGTGCCCAAGATTCTGATGAAAGCTCATCAAAAAGTAAGAACTATTTATGATGTTAATTCGTTGTTCTGTTGAAAAATGTAAAACTCCTATTCCGCCATTAATTTCGGTGCGGTCTCGCTTTAACGCACGCTGTATGTCGTAGTAACGTTAATTTTAAAAATCTAACACAGCGGTTGCATTAAGAACTAATGTATCTTTCATTTGCTGTCCAACCTGTATTTTTTAGTCAAGTTTATGATTAGTTAATGATTAGATTAGGTGCCTCTCCCAAGATTTCTCACAACATTTTGTTGGCAGCTTGGCTACTATTCTCATTGTATAACCACGATTTGTGCCGCTAAATATGCACATTTTCAAACAAACTGTATATGTATTGTGTAATATGATGTTATAGGACTGTCATCTGAAGAAGTTTGAGAAGGTTAGTGAAAAAATGTATATCTTTTGCTGGTTTATTCGTTATCGCTATTGTTGGCTTGAATCAATGCTGTTGTGTGGTTGGCTATTGTAGTAAGCTAATATAATGCTATATTGTGTTTTCGCTGTAAAACACTTAAAAAATCTGAAATATTGGCTGGATTCACAAGATCTTTGTCTTTCATTTGCTGTACGCTGTGTATTTTTCATAAATGTTTTATGATGAGTATTTAGGTAATTCACGTTGGTCTCTGTAGTTATTCTAGTTGCTTTGGTGAGAGTTGTGATGCTGGCTGCAATGTAAAACTATGATTTATACCTGAAATATGCACATTTTTCTAACAAAATATATGCTATACAATAAATATGTTATCAGACTGTCATCTGATGAAGTTGTTTCTTGGTTAGTGACTATTTATATCTTTATTTGGTCGAAATTGTGATAGCTACCTATGCAGGAAAAAATGGTGGGAAAAAAAGTTGTGTCTTTTGCTATCGTGGTTAGCTAATAGAAATACATATTGTGTCTTCCCTGTAAAACATTTAAAAAATCAGAAATGATGGCTGGATTCACAAGATGTGTATCTTTCATCTGGTGTCTTGGACTTGTGATTTAATGATATTTAGATGCTAGTATTTACTTGTGACGCTATGCTAGGCTATGCTAGTCAGCTTTTTTACTGATGGGGGTGCTCCCGGATCCGGGATTGTGTGCAAGTAGAAGATATACACCGGATTAATTTACGCAAGATACACTAAGAATGATGTGTACAGCAGTAGATATATTAGAGTGAGCAATATCAAAAATCCCGCACATAAATAAATATGCGGTGTGTAGAAACGTCATACTTAACTGTCACGCCCTGACCTTAGAGATCCTTATTATTCTCTATATTTGGTTAGATCAGGGTGTGACTCGGGTGGGAAAATCTAGGTTTTCTATTTCTTTGTGGTTTTGGCTGAGTATGGTTCCCAATCAGAGGCAGCTGTCTATCGTTTTCTCTGATTGGGGATCATATATAAGTTGTCATTTTTCTTTTGGGTTTTGAGGGATCTTGTTTTCTGTATAGTTTATTTTGCCTTACAGAACTGTGCGCTTTCGTTTTTGTCGTTATTATTTTGCTTTTGGTGTCATCAATAAAATAGAACGATGTACGCCTATCACGCTGCACCTTGGTCCGGTCATTCCACAAACGAGAGCCGTAACATTAACGCCAGCTGTTAATCCCGTGAGGATAGTTTCAACCCTCCTTGGAAGAAGTAAAATCCTTAATCCCTCTGCCTTCCTGACAGAGGTTTGGTCTGTTCAAGCTCTGCTATGTGTGGAGGGATGCAAGCTCATTGTGTATCAGTGCAACAGCGTGAGGCTCCCAGAGGACTGCACTGAGGCTGTGTGTGTTTGTGCTGGTGCTTATTGTAACCCATGGCAGGAGGTGATGGAGGCAAGGCAGTGCAGCGCTACTCTATAACATGATGCCTGCTCCGCTCCTGAGCCTCTAATATGCTATAGTTACACCCCAGTGTGTTGCTGTTGACTGATGTCACAGACCACTCTGACACCGCTAACTCTGACATCACTAACTCTGACACCGCTAACTCTGACACTGCTAACTCTGACACCGCTAACTCTGACATTACTAACTCTACACTGACACCACTAAATCTGACACCGCTAAATCTGACACCGCTAAATCTGACACCGCTAACTCTGACACCGCTAATACAGACAGCACAGACAGAGACACTGCCAACTGACACCGTTAACCTTTAGAGGGGTGGTCAGATCCACTGACAGAAGACTGCTACTCTCTGTCAGTGGTACTATATTTATATTACTCGTCTCATTGCTATAGCCTTTAACTTCTTATGGCTGCAGGGGCAGTATTGAGTAGCTTGGATGAAAGGTGCACAGAGGTGCCCATAGTAAACTGCCTGCTCCTCAGTCCCAGTTGCTAATATATGCATATTATTATTCGTATTGGATAGAAAACACTGAAGTTTCTAAAAACTGTTTGAATGATGTCTGTGAGTATAACAGAACTCAAATGGCAGGCAAAAACCTGAGAAAAAATCCAAACAGCAAGTGGGAATTCTGAGGTTGATCGATTTTCAACTAAGACCCTATTGAATACACAGTGGGATATGGATGAGTTTGCACTTCCTACGGTTTCCACTAGATGTCAACAGTCTATAGAACCTTGTCTGATGCCTCTACTGTGATGTGGGGCCGAAGGAGACAGGAATTAGTCAGGTCTATCGTGACCTGACCATGCTCTGACCATGCGCATTCACATGAGAGGGAGCTCTGTTCCATCGCACATCTGAAGTCAATGTAATTCTCCGGTTGGAAACTTACTGAAGATTTATGTTAAAAACATTCTAAAAATTGATTCAATATATTGTTTGACATGTTTCTACTGACTGTTATGGAACTTTTTGACATTTCGTCTGCTTTTAGTGAACGCGCTTCCTGACTTTGGATTTGTTTACCAAACACGCTAACAAAAATAGCTATTTGGACATAAATTATGGACATTACCGAACAAAACGGACATTTCTTGTGGAAGTGGGAGTCCTGGGAGTGCATTCCGACGAAGATCAGCAAAGGTAAGTGAAGCTTTATAATGCTTTTTATGAGCTTTGTTGACTGAACAATTTGGCGGGTAACTGTATGGCTTCCTTTTGTGGCTGAACGCTGTTCTCAGATTATTGAATATTGTGCTTTTGCCGTAAAGCTTTTGAAATCGGACACAGCGGTTGCATTAAGAACAAGTGTATCTTTAATTCTCTGTAAAACAAGTATCTTTCATCAATGTTTATGATGAGTATTTATGTTATTTGACGTGGCTCTCTGCAATTTCTCGGGATATTTTGGAGGCATTTCTGAACATGGCGCCAATGTAAACTGAGGTATTTGGATATAAATATGAACTATATCGAACAAAACATATATGTGTTGTGTATCATTAAGTCCTATGAATGTCATCTGATGAAGATCCTCAAAGGTTAGTGACTCCTGTCTTTGGCTGGAAAAATGACTGTGTTTGTCTGTGATTTTGCGGTGACCTAACATAATCGTTTGTGGTGCTTTCGCTGTAAAGCCTATTTGAAATCGGACACTTTGGTGGGATTAACAACAAGATTACCTTTAAAATGATATAAGATATATGTATGTTTGAGGAATTTTAAATATGAGATTTCTGTTGTTTGAATTTGGCGCCATGCACTTTCACTGGCTGTTGTCATATCATCCCGTTAACGGGATTGCAGCCATAAGAAGTTTGGGCCTCTGTCTGTAACAGGAAATGTGCTTATCTTTTGCCAGGTTTGATTGATGTTCCCATGGTCATACTGGTCCATTCTGACCTCTTCCTTTAATTGAAACTGGTTATATCCATCTTGACTCCACCCACCAACTACCCCTTGTTACCCAACTTGTTTCATCTTGAGGAGATCCTGCCTTTGTTCCGTCTAGCAGGGACCCATACTGGACCAGGCCATAGGTAGTCACCCCTTCCCTGTGCAGGTCAGTGTGCCCTGGCCTGGCCCCGTAGTGTGAGCGGCTTAGCCTCACTGCTGGCTGCAGTAATGCTAGCAGACAGGAAGCAGTTGTTGGCTACCACCAGGTCAGAGCTGGGTTCAGCTGATGACCCAATGCTATCGGGCCGAAGGGCTGAGGGGCTGAGGGGTGAACAGAACAGCATGCCTGTCTGCTCACAAAGGCCAGCGTGTCTCCTGGGCTTTTGTTGCATGATGGGATATGTTCAGCTGCTTCGTTCCACTGCTTTAGAGGAATGCTGCTGCGGGTGTGCCCCCGCCCATTGCCTGAGCAGCCGAGCGAGTAGGGATATCAAAGCTCCGTTGGGCAGGGGGGAGGGAGAGGGATGTGATGCGGAGGGGATGGGATAGGGTAGGGTAGGGTAGGGCGGCTCATGTCTCAGTGGGCTGAGCAGAGGGCAGTGGGCACATCACATGGCTGATGGCTGATTTACCACTCCAGTGGAGAGGTGAGGCCTTGCAGGCCACCTCGCTCTGTCTGCTGCCTGTCCATCTCCCGGCATACACACACACATACACACACACATACACACACGCGCGCACACATACACAAACATGCACACATCCACACGTACGCATGTGCATACACATCCACACACACACACACCAGTGTCTGTATACAGAACACAGACTGTCCTCAGCTACACACACGCACACACACACACACATACACACACGTTATGCTCTTCTATCCTCGTGGGGGCCTAAAATGTATTTACATAAACAATTGTATTTTCTCTAACCCGTAACCCTAAACCTTAACCCTTACCATAAACCTAATTCTAACCCTAATTTTAACCCCTAACCCTAACCTTAACCTAACTCCTAAACCTAACCACTAACCCCTTACCCTAACCCTAATTGTAACCCTGAACCCCACAGGGATAGAAGAACCAACCCCCTCAACCACCACTTACCCAAAACACGTCCTACTCCCTCCTCAGCTTCACTCTGCATGTCTTTTTTACAGGAACTTCTCACTACCAGGACTACCTTTATAATAGTATTTAACATCATTGTTCTCACCTTTCCCTGCAGTTCAGTTGGGCCATTTACCTGACCAGGCCTCATGGGAAGCACCTGCATTGATCTTGTCAATTCAAGTATGGCTTTTCATTTTCTGCTTTCCCTCTGAATGTTCTTGCAACCAGATCGTTTTTTTGTTGTTGTTTTTTTGTACGCCACTTTTTCATCCAGAGCCATTCAGTCTCAGTAAGGAGACCACTCTTTACCTCTTTTTTCTTCATTCTTACTTACTGCATCCCCTAAACACACTCACATCTTTGTCTGTTACCGCAGCATTATGATGGAAAATGTGCAGTTCATATGAGAGGCTAGAGGCTACAAAGTGCTTCCTTCCTTAGAGAGAGCAAGCCCATCAATACAGAGGAGTTCTCTTAAGCACTCTCCCTCTCTTACAAACAGAATAGGAGACCCAAGACAATAATATTGCAATGTGGGACATCAATGTAACCCCCTTGCCGTCCTCTTTTAACCTGTTAATGTGCATTGATTTGTGCTCTTAGAGTCGGGCTTAATGGGCGACCTGCTTTAAGGCTCCTCTCCATCAGAGTAGCAGCTCTGACTGTGCAGTAGGAACCTCTTTAAAACCACCTCTCTGCTGGTTGTCTGGTTTCTCAAGTTCATAAAGTAACAGGATGAGAGCATGACTCCCCCTATAATCAGACAAAACAAGCTGTTTAGTTGAGCCATTAGTTAATTCTCTGTGTTAATTAAACACTCACTGTTGTTTGTTTATGCGAGTTTGGAGCCTTGCCCAGTCAAACAATCCCTCATTGGGCACAAACTGGTTGAATCAACGTTGTTTCAATGTAATTTGTCAACGTATTGGTGTGATGAATCTATGTTTGAAACATATTTGGATTTGTAAAAAGTCATCAACCAGTACTGTTATCATATCATAACTAATGGCAGGTAGTTATGACGGTTAGAGCGGGGGCGGCAGGTAGCCTAGTGGTGGGGCGGTTATGATGTGGCGACAGGTAGCCTAGTGGTTAGAGCGTTGGGTCAGTAACCGAAAGGTTGCTGGATTGAATCCCCGAGCTGACAATGTAAAAATCTGTCGTTCTGCCCCATAACCGGTAGGCTGTCATTGTAAATAAGAATTTGTTCTGAACTGACTTGCCTAGTTAAATAAATAAAAGAATCATAGTGTTGCAAACATTGAAACTATCACACTTAAGGAAGCCATGGAACTAGTGGATATATGGAGGCCTAAATATGCTGACCTAGTGAGATATAGCGTACATGGCGGAGGCTCAATCAAGCTAGTTGTCAACTGAATGGTTGTTTGACAGTGATGAGGTTATCTGATAGTGTGTGAAGCAGCATATTCTCAAACTACAACAACGGGTGTTATTTGTGTGAAGCTGGCATCTTGGGCTAATGAAAACAACCTCACCAGGGGTGCAGTCAGTAGTTTATTGGTCATTCTCAGAGGAGGGGCTTAATGTTCCAAAAGATGCACGCACACGTACATGCAGACTGTCAGAAAACCAAGTTCTCAGAAGCTCTGATCTCCTGGCTTAATGCCAAAAGAATTTGCTCGACAACCTCGGTCACTGCCAGAACCTGACCAATGGAAGGCCACTGAGTACAGGCAGTTTTGGCTCTACACGGGTCCCATAGTATTGAAGGATGTTGTTTCCAAAAAGGTGTATCACCACTCTATGACCTTTAGTGTAGCCATGTCAATTTTGCTAGACTGAGATGAGGAGGAGGCATTACGCCAAACAGCTGCTGATGCACTTTTTTGAGATGAGCATGAGTGTAGATGGTGATACATTTACAGTTTACGACGTACTGTACATGGTCTCACTCACTTGGCAGATGTTGCATTTCTCTCAATGACCTTAATTGCTTTGAGTTTGAGAAACATTTGCAGTGACTTAAACAAGCCATCGAACTTCTACATAATCCATTGGTGTAATTGATGAATACAATTGTCTGAATCACGGTAAGCGAAACATACTGCCAAGAACATCCAACCATACATGCGAGATGGTTGCTTCCTCCACTAGGACAAATATACATTTATCAAAGAAATAAGAGACGTTGGAAACCTTGTATTCACCATACTCAAACTGACAACTTCTTCATTCTTCCATGTGCCTCGGAAGATTTCAACATCGCAAGCATCTCAAATATCCACTAATGCAAAATAGAGATGATTTCTTCTGAGGACCAGCAAGGCTGTGTCTGCCCTATTTTAGGCCATACATAGAGACCCCTCTGTTGCACAATTTTGCAGAGTACGATCAGATCTATTGGAATAGTTTAGATTGAAAGTATGCTTTATATTACAGTGCCTTCGGACAGTATTCATACCCCTTGACTTATTCCACAATGTGTTGTGTTACAGCATGAATTCAACATGAAATACATGTTTTGTTCACCCATCTCCACACACTACCCAATAATGACAAAGTGAAAACATGTTTCTAGAAATCTTTTCAATTTTTTTGAAAATGAAATACAGAAATATCTCATTTACATAAATATTCACACCTCTGAGTCAATACTTTGTAGAAGCACCTTCGGCAGCAATTACAGCTGTGAGTTTTTGTGGGTCTTGAAGAGCTGTCCACACCTGGATTGTGCATCATTTGCCAATTATTATTTTCAAACTTCTTCGAGCTCTGTCAAATTGGTTGTTGATAATTGCTAGACAACCATTATCAGGTCTTGTCATAGATTTTCAATCCAATTTTAGTCAAACTGAAATGTGGTCACTCAGGAACATTCACTGATTTCTTGGTAAGCCACTCAAGTGTAGATTTGGCTTTGTGTTTTAGGTTATTGTCCTGACTGACAAAATCCTCTAGAATTTTGCATGTGCTTAGCTCCATTCTGTTGATTTTTTATCCTAAAACTCCCCAGTCCTTAATGATTACAAGCATACCCATAAAATGATGCAGCTTCCACTATGCTTGAAACTATGGAGAGTGGTAGTCAATAAGGTGTTGTATTGGATTTCCCCCAAACATAACACTTTGTATTCAGTTAATTGCTTTACCAATTGTTTTTGCAGTATTACTTTAGTGCCTTGTTGCAAACAGGATGCATGTTTTGGAATATTTTTTTAGCATTTACTGGCTTCCTCCTTTTCACTCTGTCAATTAGGTTAGCATTGTGGAGTAACTACAATGTTGTTGATCCATCCTCAGTTTTCTCCTATCACAGCCTTTAAACTCTGTAACTGTTTTAAAGTCGCCGTTGGCCTCATGGTGAAATCCCTGAGCAGTTTCCTTGAAATTAATAACTCCACCATGCTCAAAGGGATATTCAATGTCTGCTTTTTCTTTTACCCATCTACCAATAGGTGCCATTTGTGAGGCACTGGAAAACCTCCCTGTTTTTTTGTGGTTGAATCAGTGTTTGAAATTCACTGCTCGACTGAGGGACCTTACAGATAATTAATTATATGTGTGGGGTACAGAGATGAGGTAGTCATTGAAAATTGTCACGCCCTGACCTTAGAGATCCTTTTTATGTCTCTATTCTGGTTTGGTCAGGGCGTGAGTTGGGGTGGGTATTCTATGTCTTGCATTCTATGTTCATTTTTCTATGCTTTCTATTTCCTTGTGTTTGGCCATGTGTGGTTCTCAATCAGAGGCAGCTGTCTATCGTTGTCTCTGATTGAGAACCATACTTAGGTAGCCTTTTTCCACCTGTGTGTTGTGGGTAGTTGTTTTCTGTTTTGCGTCTGCACCAGACAGGACTGTTTCGTTTCGTTCACTCTCTTTGTTGTTTTTTGTTCTTTCAGTGTTCAGTTTATTTATTAAATTAAAATGAACACTTACCACGCTGCGTTTTGGTCTCCTCCCTTAGACGATCGTTACAGAAAATCATGTTATACACTACTTCACACAGTGAGTCCATACAACTTATTATGTGACTTGTTAATCACGTTTTTACTCCTGAACTCATTTAGGCTTGCCTTAACAAAAGGGTTAAATACATATTGACTCAAGACATTTCAGCTTTACATTTTTAATTCATTTCGAAAAACATAATTCCACTTTGACATTATGAGCAATTGTGACAACAACAAAAAACATTTGATCAATTCTAAATTCAGGCTGTAACACAACACAGTTTTGAAAAAGTCAAGGGGGAACTGTATTGTCTAATGTCTATTTCCCCAGGTTCTAATCTCAGAGTATATGGGGCCAAAGCAATGTGGATGGAAAATTAAAAGGAAGTACTGTAGGTGTTATCCCGAGCACTTGCTCAAAGACCAAACTGTATGGTGGGCCCCAAATCACTGGCAAAGCTAAAAAAGGATTTGTCCACACCCTCTCTGAAATGGAAGATATTTCATCTTCTGAAGATAAAACTGACATCCTGTAAATTGCACATAAATTGTCACACCTTGATCTGTTTCACCTGTCCTTGTGATTTTCTCCACCCCCCTCCAGGTGTCGCCCATCTGCCCCATTATCCCATGTGTATTTATACCTGTGTTCCCTGTTTGTCCGTTGCCAGTTTAACCAGCGTTTTTGTTCTCAGCTCCTGCTTTTCCCAGTCTCTCTTGTTCTCGCCCTCCTGGTTTTGACCCTTGCCTGTCCTGACTCTGAGCCCGCCTGCCTGACAACTCTGCCTGCCCCTGACCCTGAGCTGGCCTGTCGACCTGTATCTTTGCTCCACCTCTGGATTGTTGACCTCTGCCTACCCTGACCCTGTCTGCCGCAAAGGACAGTTACCCCACCTCTGGTTTACTGACCCCTGCCTGCCTTGACCTGTCTATTGCCTGCCCCTGTTGGATTATTAAACCATTGTCAATTCGACGTGTCTGCATCTGGGTCTTACCTTGATTCTTGATATACATTATACTTGAAAATGCAATGAGTGAAAACTGCTGGTTGTTAAAAATCATTGTTAAATTGTTCAAACCCTCACCCTACCATTCAGAATTAAAACCGCAATGTGAAGACGTCAAAATGACTGAAGCCAGGGACGTCACGTGGCCAACTGGCGTTATGGGCGCTAGTCACTAGAGCTCTGCAAACCAAATATCTATTTTTTCATATTTTATTACATTATTTCGATAATGAACTTAAAAAATTAACCCAAGACTGACTAACGATGCCGACTACCCGAGTCGGCAAGAAAAACGTCTCTTCTCCGACTTCTTCCCCTAATAGATAAATGTCAGAAGACAGCCTTCAGCACTGAAACTGAGGCCTTTATAGCTGGCACGATTTCTGAGGCGTTAGCCAAGCAACAGAACTCTTTCAAGGAAATGCTACAACGGGTGTTAGCTGAAGCGGGGGAACCACTCAACAGAAACATTAAGAGACTTTTGAAGCTCTTACAATCGACGTTGAGAGAAGGATGAAAGTGATTGACAATCTGTCTACTAAATTGGACAATCTGCAAGGTGAAAATAGGGAAAGCACACGGAAAATCAACAACTGTTCTTCAAAAGTGGAGAAGATGCAACTTAAGATGGCTGAAATTGAAGAATGTTCATGTCGCTCAAATGCAAGATTAGCACCGGGGAATTTATGGAAAAAGTGAACTGGTCAAGAGGATTTATCCACAACTTCAAGGAGTTTTGAGGAACATTTGATGAAATTATTTGTGATCATTATGAACTTTGCCAACAGAGCAGCAACAAGCTAGCTAGCTAGTGAACTAGCTTTCGAGATAGCTGGGTGATTGGAACAGTAAGTTAACGTTACAATTAACATTAGCTGCTAGCTAAGTAAGTCATCATCACAACTGTTAGCTAGCTAACTGATTATCTCTTCAATAGTGTTCAGGACAACCTACATGTTGTTAAAAGTTTATCTAGCTTCTATAAACAAAAATTGTATTTTACAACTGAGTTAAGTTTGCAACATTTGTGTAATAACTTTGTCTGGTAGTAGCTGGCTAGTGAATGTATCTCATGTTGCTATGACAACAACTGTGTAGCTAGAGAATCACTATCACTATTACAACTATCACAGGGTTTACTAAGGGTCGTCAGGCAGCCGATAACATGCGCCGCCTGTTTAACCCATTTAATCCCACATTTTTCCCAGACATGAAAATATATAAATCATGTGTTATTAGTAACCCTTTGAAATAATCAATCATTAAGTTTAGACATTTTCATGGAAAAGTAGTGGGTTTTATGGTCGGTCACAACTGTGACGGTGGGATAATGTGATGTATACTGAATTAACATATTTCTCCTATGCAGTCATCAATATTTGTATTTATCCCAGCCCAGTAGTTAACACATTTAAAACTCTGGCACTGGCAGTCCCCAGCAGTGACTATTTTACATATCAAAAAGCCTTATACAACACGATATGAATACTGTGAGCGAAGACAAAAAAACAACAACCATCAAAGCATTTCAACATTGTTACTTTAGTGTAACATACATTGTAACACTGTTACAATAGTGCAACATGTATTGAAACATTATATTGTAACTTTATTGTAACATTTGAACTTGTACTTTAGTGCAATATTTATTGTAACATTGTCTTTGTGTCATTTTAGTGCAACATTCACTAAGAACCGTATAGCAGTCATGAGATTCATTCACAATGAACATAAAAGTAACATTTAGGATAGACGTAGCCTGTATAATATACATTCAAGTAGAGGCCTTCACTTAATAAAAAAAAAATATATATATATATACACAGACAGTGCATAGATACATATATATCGTAAAGGTAGGCTTCAGAACCAAGTGCACGATTAGTTTGTGCATCACTATTTTGAACTACGATCAGTCAGACGTACTGTCATACAGTATGTCTTGAATCAATTGACCTTCTTTTCCAAAAAAAATTCAGTCATTTTAATTGTATTTTTCCCTTTTTCGTCAACTTTTAATTTCTTCCTAGAGTCCGTTGTACTGCTTCTCCAACCTTTGACTTTTCTATTTTTCTTTTATTGGCTTTTTCAGCCCTTTTCATTCACTCTTATCTCATTTTTTCCAAGATGGCGTAGCAGTGTAGACGTCTTTGTCCTATCGTGTCCCGTGTCCCTTGTATATATCTTTTTACATCTTTTTCTTCGCATATCTTTTAAAAATACTTTCTTAAACCTCACCTTCTAAATACTCTCCTGCAACCCGCCTCACCCAATGTGGCGTGGATCTGCTTTTTTCTAAAGTATTTCTATTTACTTCTGATCTGGAATCCATCTACTGAAGATAGCCAGCTAACTGCCTACCAGCTATCAGTTAGCAAACCATTGCTAGCGGTCATCAGCTAACCTTTAGCTCGGAAAGCTCTCGCTAGTTCAAACAACGTGACTAAAACCAGAGCATAACGGACCTATTTCTCTCCATATCCCCGGATTCCTACCGCAAACTCTGAACATTTTCATCTGGATCTTCGCAACTAGCTAACCACAATCCCGGGTGACCACTCCTGGCTAGCGTTTCCATCCCGGAGCAAGCACCAATTAGCCTGAAGCTAGCCCGGCTAGGGCTCCTGTGCTACCACTGAAGCCCACTCCTGGGCTACAATATCCGGACCCCTTTACTGCCGGTACGGAGCACGGAACCCTGCCGATCCTCTACGACTGGAATACCGACATAATCTGCCCGAGGACTCCAACAGGCCCCTCAGGCGTGACGCCCGCTGAAGGCCCATTCTGCTAACCTACTAGGCCTGTTAGCTACCTAGAGCTACCTGGAACCCTACTAATTCCACGACTGGTCTATCGACGTCACCGCACGAAGAGGCAAAACAGACTTCCCCCCCATCGCGACGTCCCCCAAAGGCTAACTTGCCTGCCCCGGTCTGCTAACTGCTAGCTTATCTTGCAGCTAGCGCAGCCAGGAAGCTAGCACCAGTTAGCAAACACAATTCTACAATTCACAACCTCTCTTTCGCCATCGCTATCCGGCTTGGATTCTCTGTCGACACGACCACGTCTGGTCTGCAGACGTGCCCTCAACCGGTGCCCTCAACCGGCCTCCGTCTGAGCAGACCCCCTCCGTCTGAGCAGACCACCCCCCCGGGCTACTAACTTTAAACGCGTGCTAGCTTAGTGGAGGCCTCACTGCTCCATCTACGGCTGCCCCCTGGACACTATGATCACTTGGCTACATAGCTGATGCCTGCTTGACTGTCCATTAATTCATGGTACTCCATTCTGTTTATTTGTGTTTTTTCTGTCGGCTCTGTGCCTTAACTCAGGATCTGTGTGTAGTTAATCCGACCCTCTCTGCCCAGTCGTCGCCATTTTTACCTTCTGTTGCTGTGTTAGCTGACTAGCTGCTGTTACCTCACCTGTTGTTTTAGCTAGCTCTCCCAATCATGACCTGCAATCACTTTATGCCTTATTGTATGTCTCTCTCAAATATCAATATGCCTTGCATACTGTTGTTCAGGCTAGTTATCATTGTTTTGGTTTGCAATGGACCCCGTAGTTCCACTCTCCGTACCTCTGATACCTCCTTTGTCCCACCCCCCACACATGCGGTGACCTCACCCATTGAGACCAGCATGTCCAGAGATACAACCTCTCTTATCATCACCCAGTGCCTGGGCTTGCCTCCGCTGTACCCGTGCCCCACCATACCCTGGTCTGCACATTATGCCCAGAATCTATTCTACCACGCCCATAAATCTGCTCCTTTTATTCCTTGTCCCCAACGCTCTAGGCGACCAGTTTTGATAGCCTTTAGCCGCACCCTCATCCTACTACTCCTCTGTTCCTCGGGTGATGTGGAGGTAAACCCAGGCCCTGCATGTCCCCAGTCACCCTCATTTGTTGACTTCTGTGATCGAAAAAGCCTTGGCCTCATGCATGTCAACATCAGAAGCCTCCTCCCTAAGTTTGCCTAACTCACCGCTTTAGCACACTCTGCCAACCCTGATGTCCTTGCCGTGTCTGAATCCTGGCTTAGGAAGGCCACCAAAAACTCTGAGATTTCCATACCCAACTATAACACTTTCCGTCAAGATAGAACTGCCAAAGGGGGAGGAATTGCAATCTACTGCAGAGATAGCCTGCAAAGTTCTGTCATACTTTCCAAGTCTATGCCCAAACAGTTCGAACTTCTAATTTTAAAAATTAATCTCTCCAGAAATAAGTCTCTCACTGTTGCCGCCTGCTACCGACCCCCCTCAGCTCCCAGCTGTGCCCTGGACACCGTCTGTGAATTGATCGCTCCCCATCTAGCTTCAGAGTTTGTTCTGTTAGGTGACCTAAACTGGGATATGCTTAACACCCCAGCAGTCCTACAATCTAAGCTTGATGCCCTCAATCTCACACAAATCATCAAGGAACCCACCAGGTACAACCCTAAATCCGTAAACATGGGCACCCTAATAGACATTATCCTGACCAACTTGCCCTCCAAATACACCTCTGCTGTCTTCAATCAAGATCTCAGCGATCACTGCCTCATTGCCTGTATCCGCCACGGGTCCACGGTCAAACGACCACCCCTCATCACTGTCAAACGCTCCCTAAAACACTTCTGCGAGCAGGCCTTTCTAATCGACCTGGCCCGGGTACCCTGGAAGGATATTGACCTCATCCCGTCAGTCGAGGATGCCTGGTCATTCTTTAAAAGTTACTTCCTCACCATATTAGATAAGCATGCTCCGTTCAAAAAATGCAGAACCAAGAACAGATATAGCCCTTGGTTCACTCCAGACCTGACTGCCCTCGACCAGCACAAAAACATCCTGTGGCGAACTGCAATAGCATCGAAGAGCCCCCGCGATATGCAACTGTTCAGGGAAGTCAGGAACCAATACACGCAGTCAGTCAGGAAAGCAAAGGCCAGCTTTTTCAAGCAGAAATTTGCTTCCTGTAGCTCTAACTCCAAAAAGTTCTGGGATACTGTAAAGTCCATGGAAAACAAGAGCACCTCCTCCCAGCTGCCCACTGCACTGAGGCTAGATAACACGGTCACCACTGATAAGTCCGTGATAATCGAAAACTTCAACAAGCATTTCTCAATGGCTGGCCATGCCTTCCACCTGGCGACTCCAACCTTGGCCAACAGCCCCGCCCCCCCCCGCTGCTACTCGCCCAAGCCTCCCCAGCTTCTCCTTTACCCATATCCAGATAGCAGATGTTCTGAAAGAGCTGGAAAACCTGGACCCATACAAATCAGCTGGGCTTGACAATCTGGACCCCCTATTTCTGAAACTGTCCGCCGCCATTGTCGCACCCCCTATTACCAGCCTGTTCAACCTCTCCTTCGTATCATCTGAAATCCCCAAGGATTGGAAAGCTGCCGCTGTCATCCCCCTCTTCAAAGGGGGAGACACCCTGGACCCAAACTGTTACAGACCTATATCCATCCTGCCCTGCCTAGCTAAGGTCTTCGAAAGCCAAGTCAACAAACAGATCACTGACCATCTCGAATCCCACCGTACCTTCTCCGCTGTGCAATCCGGTTTCCGAGCCGGTCACGGGTGCACCTCAGCCACGCTCAAGGTACTAAACGATATCATAACTGCCATTGATAAAAGACATTACTGTGCAGCCGTCTTCATCGACCTGGCCAAGGCTTTCGACTCTGTCAATCAACATATTCTTATCGGCAGACTCAATAGCCTCGGTTTTTCTAATGACTGCCTTGCCTGGTTCACCAACTACTTTGCAGACAGAGTTCAGTGTGTCAAATCGGAGGGCATGTTGTCCGGTCCTCTGGCAGTCTCTATGGGGGTACCACAGGGTTCAATTCTCAGGCCGACTCTTTTCTCTGTATACATCAATGATGTTGCTCTTGCTGCGGGCGATTCCCTGATCCACCTCTACGCAGACGACACCATTCTGTATACTTCCGGCCCTTCCCTGGACACTGTGCTATCTAACCTCCAAACGAGCTTCAATGCCATACAACACTCCTTCCGTGGCCTCCAACTGCTCTTAAACGCTAGTAAAACCAAATGCATGCTTTTCAACCGTTCGCTGCCTGCACCCGCACGCCCGACTAGCATCACCACCCTGGACGGTTCCGACCTAGAATATGTGGACATCTATAAGTACCTAGGTGTCTGGCTAGACTGCAAACTCTCCTTCCAGACTCATATCAAACATCTCCAATCCAAAATCAAATCTAGAGTCGACTTTCTATTCCGGAACAAAGCCTCCTTCACTCACGCCGCCAAACTTACCCTAGTAAAACTGACTATCCTATCGATCCTCGACTTCGGCGATGTCATCTACAAAATAGCTTCCAATACTCTACTCAGCAAACTGGATGCAGTTTATCACAGTGCCATCCGTTTTGTTACTAAAGCACCTTATACGACCCACCACTGCGACCTGTATGCCCTAGTCGGCTGGCCCTCGCTACATGTTCGTCGTCAGACCCACTGGCTCCAGGTCATCTACAAGGCTATGCTAGGTAAAGTGCCGCCTTATCTCAGTTCACTGGTCACGATGGCTACACCCACCCGTAGCACGCGCTCCAGCAGGTGTATCTCACTGATCATCCCTAAAGCCAAAACCTCATTTGGACGCCTTTCCTTCCAGTTCTCTGCTGCCTGCGACTGGAACGAATTGCAAAAATCTCTGAAGTTGGAGACTTTTATCTCCCTCAACAATTTTAAAAATCTGCTATCCGAGCAGCTAACAGATCGCTGCAGCTGTACATAGTCCATCTGTAAACTACCCACCCAATTTACCTACCTCACCCCCATACTGCTTTTATTTATTTACTTTTCTGCTCTTTTGCACACCAGTATCTCTTCTTGCACATGATCATCTGATGATTTATCACTCCAGTGTTAATCTGCTAAATTGTAATTATTCGATTTATTGCCTACCTCAATGCACACATTGTATATAGATTCTCTTTTTTCTGCCATGTAATTGACTTGTTTATTGTTTACTCCATGTGTAACTCTGTGTTGTTGTCTGTTCACACTGCTATGCTTTATCTTGGCCAGGTCGCAGTTGCAAATGAGAACTTGTTCTCAACTAGCCTACCTGGTTAAATAAAGGTGAAATAAAAAAAATAAAAAATAAAATTCTAACTGTCCATGGTATATCTTGAAGCACTCAATGTGCAGTGGCACTTTGAATTTCTCACATGCATAGGTAGTGTGTTTGTCACAATGACGACATCTCTGGAATCAGTGCATCGTGTTGATTGGCCAGTGAGAAGCTTTGTCATATCTTGCCTGATCTTCAACAGTAGCAGCCAGTAGAGTTCTCCTTCCGGGGATCAGTGGTTTCGGGCCAAACTTTTGCATAAGAGACAGTACCACTATCCGTGAGAAGGTGAGCAGGTCAATGGTCCCTCCCAAAACGTCTCTGTAGAATAAATGTATGTTTACAAGTGCTCTGTTGAGAGACCATGCAAAGATGGGCCACCACCACTTCTTACACCTGATCGAGATATGGTATCTTGAAACCTGTAGGTCGTGAAGGTCAACACCACCCATGTGCTCATTGTATCAGTTGATGCAGTTTGGTTGTGTGACTTTTTCAAAGGCACGTCGCTCCTTGTTCCATCTCTTGACAGAGGTCTCAATGTATTTCTCCTCCATGTTTGTTGCCACTGTGATAATGTTATTGTCTTTCCAATGGACCAGCAACTTGTCTCCTTGGATCAGAACCTCAGAGGTTCCCCGGGGTAACTTCATGAAGTCCTTCTGTGGCTTGAATGGGACATCAAACAGACGATTTTGCCTCATCTATCCAGAGTTCCCATCAGAAGTGTGGACTCGAGTCACATGACTTGGACTCGAGTCAGACTAGGGTCACAAATATGATGACTTGCAACTCAACTTTAACACCAATGACTCGTGACTTGACTTGGACTTGAGCCTTATGACTCGACCGGACTTGATACCCTCCCCAACCTGACTTGATACCCTCCCCAACCTGACTTGATACCCTCCCCAACCTGACTTGATACCCTCCCCAACCTGACTTGATACCCTCCCCAACCTCACTTGATACCCTCCCCAACCTCACTTGACACCCTCCCCAACCTCACTTGATACCCTCCCCAACCTCACTTGATACCCTCCCCAACCTCACTTGATACCCTCCCCAAGCCCAAATATAAAAAATTATGTTATTTAAAAAAGTGTGCAGCGCATCAACTCTTCATTTAACGGATTACAGTTTGAATCGGACAGCAGCCAATCAAACTGTGCCAGCTGAGAAAAAGGGTGTAACAATTTCCAACTTTGTTTGACATTTGAAGCTGCACAAAGAACAGTAAGTCGTGGTTAATATAGCCGACAGCTATATATTTTATTACTTCACTAGTGTATCATGTAGGCTAACGTAACGTTAAATCAATGAGCCTCCACACAGTCAGTCAGTGCGGGAACATGATCATTGCACCCAAGATTGAGCTACAACTGGCTAGGCAGTTGGAGTTGGTAGCCTAAATCCTGCCTGATGTTACTGCTGTTCCTAAAACCATTGACACACGTTGGCCTACTGTAACCACAGTGATCGACCATCCTCGATAGTCGATCACTATTGGGTGGGGGGGTTGTCATTCTCATGGCTACCCATGTATTTCCATGGAAATATAACGTTTATTTGGAAAGTAATACATATATAGATATTGGTAAAAGCATTCATGATTTGCGTAAATGTAATATACTAACAATTACTCTTGATAAAAATATGAAATGGTATTACATTTGGTGAAAAGCACATTATGGCTTGTTTAGGACTCGAAACTCAAAGTTTAGGACTTGAGACTTGATACTTGACGGTCTTCACTTGAGACTTGACTCGGACTTGCCTGTCTTGACTTGTTTACTCATTCTATGACCACACTGAACAAAGTTGAGTAATTGGAAATGCGTATATCAATACTAGACACCTTAAAGATGATGTGTACCAAAACTGTTTGTCCTATCTTTATGTTAACATACTTTACTAACCTTTTGTTTGGGAGCTTTGATGCAGCCATCCTCTTCTCATGGTGCAAGCAGGAAGTAAACAACTCTGGTCATGTGATAATTTACACTAAACATGTGACACTGCACATATTTCATTGTGACCCTTTATTATTTCAATATTTGCTGGAAATGCATTAATACATTATTCAGTCAAATATTTAGAGCCTAATAACTGAAAACGTTTTTTACGGTCACTATTGTGACTAATGGGAGTTATTGTGGTTGCTGATTTTTTTGGGGGGGGGGTTTTGGGGCTAGATTTATACATATGTTCCCCACCATGTATGTGAATCCTTCTTCTGTTATATCTACAGGCCCTACCCATTCTAATCCATCTACCATACAACCAGGATGTAAACAAGGTTGTCCCGCCTTCCCTATGCTATTTGCTCTCTCTCTTGAACCGCTGGCACAAAGCATACATCAAAATCCGGCTTCCTCACATATCAAAATTAAACAAACTGAACAAGCAATTTCTCTGTATGCAGATGACATACTGCTCTACGTCGCAAATGCTCAGAAATCCCTTCAGCCAATAATATCTATTTTCACAGCGTTCAGCTCATGGTCTGATTACAAGATCAACTGGTCTAAATCACCTCTACTACCTCTTAACTCAGCTATGGGAAGCGTGCAACTACCACCCATGATCCCAGTGAAGAAACAAATCACCTACTTAGGAATTACCATATCCCCCTCTATTCAAACTACTTGCAGGAAGAACTACTTTCAAAATATCAAAAAAATACATAAAGAGATGGTCCGCTATGGCTACTTCTTTGCATGCCAGAATCTCAATTATTAAAATGAATGCCCTCCCTCGTATCAATTTTATGAGTTCCATGTTACCACTGCCTCCTCCTACAGACTATTGGTCTAAACTTGTCATAAAGAAGTTCATTTGGGGGAGAAAGAGACCACAGATTAAATATGCAACACTACAGAGAACAAAATCATCAAGTGGACTTGCAGTTCCAAATCAAAAATGTTCACCTGTCATTCCAAATGAATTCCCTGAAGACCTGGTTAATCCCAGAGGCTTCTGTTCCTTGGCGTGCTGTAGAAGAGTCAATAGTTTAACCAATTAGATTACAAGATGTATTCTTTTCTGGATTGACTCCTAAAAAATATACTGTAGCACACTCAGTACATGTGCGGAAAACTGCAGAGAAGCATATGAGATCTAATCTTAAACGACATTCATACTTTCCAACATGGCGCAATAAATCATTCTTACTGTATAAGAAACCATTTATGTCAGATTCTTGGTCTAAGAAGGGTATTCATACTTTCAAAGACATATTCAATGTGAATGGAGCCAGTGTTTCAATGTCGCAGGTTCATCATATTGTCTTTACCTTCAACTCCGCCTATCCATGCAAGCCTATGGGGTCCCCTGGGGAGCAGAATTAGCAGTACACCCATTGGTCAAACTTCTAACGGACAGATGCCCCTCAAAAGGAATTGTTTCTAAAATCTATAGTCAATTAATTCTAGCAGCACAAAAACTATGAACTCTATCCACTGTATGGAAAAATCATTTTACACTTGCTGACAAACAAATGGAATAGAATAAAACGTTATTGTCCATCCAGGATGGACATTTTTCTTTGGCATCACCTTCATTAAAAGAATCACAACACACATACTTTCCAACATCATACACATTTAAACCAGTCAGTCCATCATATTGCATACACTAACAACATAGAGGACATTAATACATTCACTAACAAACGACCACTGTCCCAACTGCACTAGATAGATAAGTACATATACCGATACAATTTACTTTGCATTTAGTGGTCCAACAGCACAAGAAACAAATGAATGTTTGAACCCGTTCTTCTTGGCCATGGGCATTCTGAAGCGCCGGCCAGAGGGAAGCCTCTCCAACTGAATGCGTAGAGGGTGGGAGGGGTTGCCAATGACAGCCAGTGGCTTCTTTTTGGTTGCCTTGTGGAACAGAATTGCCTTGTGGAACAGAATGCGCAAATGTGCCTGTGGTCGACCAATTACTTTCTGGCTGGGTTTACTATTCTGGCCAGTTTGCTTTTGCTCCTCACACTCAGATGACTAGACTGTCATATTGAACATGAAGATGCTCTCCACCAAGCTGCTGTACACCCTCTCCAGAACATCCTGGCTGATCCCAATCCCCTTTCATTTCCTGATTAAGAACAGGCGTTGGCTTGCTTTAAAGAAAACTGTCTGCATTCTCTGTAAAACTCAGCTTGTTATCAATTTGTGTACCTAGGTTTATAAAACACTCAACCAAATCGGGAGACAGTAAGGAAAAGTATTTTTGGATCATCCTGAAACTCCAATCACCAATTAATTAATAAAAAAATGTTCCATAGAACTTATCTAACACCTCAAAAAGACATCACATGGGTATTAGTCCATTGGCATTATGTGAGTTCTGCACCACAGGGGACCTTGGTACTTTTCAGCAATTGCTGTGGAAATACTAGGGAGTGGTTGAATTCTGGGGGAAAGTCAATGATGTCATCTCTGTACTTAGATAAAATACTGCCATTAGATCCCATAGTGATGTTGCTTTGTGATGACTCTGATTTGCACTTGTCAGAACACCAACGGAGAGTGTGGTTGGCAGGAACCACAGCTGCTAAGAAAATTATTGTGCAAAGGTGGATTCCACCTCATCAGTTACCATTGCAACAATGGCTGCTCACATTTAGAAAATTGTACTTATTGAGCTCTCCACGGCCAGGATCCACAAGGCTAAGGGGTCCACTCTGGACACATGGAAAAAAGCCGCAGCGTACATTTCTGAACTCTTTACCAATGGACTTTTACATCCATGAGTGTGTATCAATAATTTGTCACTATTTTTGAGACTATATGATGTATTGTTCAGTAGATTTACTAAGTAATATTAACGTATTTGTTTTTGTATCATGATCATGATTTATTTTACATGCTTTTAGATTGCTGGTGGGGGGTGGGGGGGGGGGGGGGGTAAAACAAATCTATAAATGTATTGTGTGAATCCTATGAATTGAAATAAAAAGTTGATGTAAAAATTTTTTTATAGTAATAATCACTGAAGCGGAGATCTCCAAGCGAAACCAAAATAACTATATACATTTATAACTGGTATGTTTAAACACACATTGACAGTTTGTACATTCAATTTACATGGCATGGTTTTATTCTGTATATTGTTGTGTGTTTAGAATCACATGAGGAATGTAATCTCCCACCCCAGCCAATACTGCCAAGTTATAGTAGTATGGTACCCTGCAATGCTGATTTACTAATCAACCCCTTGTTCCTAAACCCTAGCCACTGAACAAGCGCCTTGCCCTTTGATTTAATGGGAGGACCTTTTAGAGTATTACTGTAACTGATCTGTTCAAATCTACATGTTCGCGGAGCAACACAGGGGAACCCAAGAGCAGACTCAGATGAGGAAACAGGGATGAATGAACCAAAATATTGATTGTTACACAGGGATATATGGAGTGCAGATCCGGGGAAGCTCGGATGAGTTGTAGAAAAAACAGATGTGGAGACTGAGGTTGGAGTCAGCTGAGTAGAACAGGGTAAACAGGTCCTGAGGGGAATCCAAGGTAGTGGTGGTGAGTAATCCAGAGCAAGGTAGTTGGGTGGTGAGATGTGGAACAGGAGACAGAGACGGAGCGGTAACTGCAATGAGAGGATAAACGGTGTCAGGCAGGGAAACAGGCACAGCAGAGTAACAGGATCTTGAATAATCATAAATGGCTAGAATCATGAACTGACTAAGCAGAGATTATGATCTGGCAGAGTGGAAGTGGCAGGACTGAGTATTTGTAGAGGTCTTGATTATGGAACGAGTTGCAGCTGGTAGGGATCTGCTCTGACTCCAGCACACCTGTCTCCAACCACACAATCACACAGAGAGGGGGAGGGTAAGAGAGAGAGTGTACAGGGGGAGTAACTACAGGTCAAGAAGACACCGGATGAACACCAGAGGGCGTAGCAGGAGCAGATGTGACACTACAAGTGTGTGGCTAGTGGGAAGGTAGCCTCAATCCAGACGGAAGAAACCACTAAGAAACAAATGGCTCAAACGCCCTGCAAGTCACCAAGTATTGGTGGTGAGGGGAAATGGCATATTAAAACACTACGCAAGTCACCAAGTGTGGGGATGGGGAAACAGCAAACTAAAATGCTGCGCAAGTGACTATAGAGAAGAGAACCCTTCTCAACATAAGTCAACACTTTATTCTCATACTTGATCTATATACAGTGCATTCAGAAAGTATTCAGACCCATTGACTTTTTCTACATGTTGTTACGTTACAGCCTTATTCTAAAATGGATTAAATTAATATTCTCCCTCATCAATCTACACACAATGCCCCATAATGACAAAGCAAAAACAGGTTATTGAAAATGTTGACAATTGTATTTATTTTTTAAATATTTTTTTCTTATTTGCAAAAGTATTCAAACCCTTTGCTATGAGACTCGAAAATTGAGCTCAGGTGCATCCTGTTTCCAATGATCATCCTTGAGATGATTCTACAACTTGATTGGAGTCAACCTGTGGTAAATCCAATTGATTATACATTATTTGGAAAGGCACACATCTGTCTATTTTAAGGTCTCACAGTAGACAGTGCATGTCAGAGCAAAGCCAGGAGGTCAAGCCAAGACTGGAGGTCGAAATAATTGTCTGTAGAGCTCAGAGACAGGATTGTGTCGAGGCACAGATTTGGGGAAGGGTACCAAAAACTTACTGCAGCATTGAAGGTCCCAAAGAACACAGTGGCCTCCATCATTCTTAAATGGAAGAAGTTTAGAACCAGCAGAGCTGGCCCATGGCCAAACTGAGCAATCAAGGATGAATCTAAGCACACCAGCCAAGGCAACGCTGGAGTGGCTTTAGGACAAGACTCTGAATGCCCTTGAGTGGCCCAGCCAGAGCCCATACTTGAACCCGAACTAACATCTCTGGAGAGACCTGACAATAGCAGTGCTAAGATGCTCACCATCCAACCTGACAGAGCTTGAGAGGATCTGCAGAGAAGAATGGGAGAAATTCCCCAAATACAGGTGTGCCAAGCTTATACCCAAGAAGACTCAAGGCCATAATCGCTGCCAAACGTGCTTCAAAACGGTACTGAGTAAAGTGTCTGAATACTTATGTAAATGTTATATTTCAGTTTTTTATTTTTAATACATTTGCTAAAATTTCTAAAAAATAAAATATGTTTGTCAACTATTTCATAAATGTTTCAATAAGGCTGTAACGTAACAAAATGTGGAAAAAGTCAAGGGGTGTGAATATATTTCGGATGCACTGTATTTGGGAAAGGTATTCTAATTGTACAACGAATTGCCAGGATGTTGTCCAATATTTTTACTGCAGATAACCTTGAGCCTTCATGTTCCAAGGATAGGTCATGTGAGACACCGATGTCTGCTGCCCCTTCAGATAACCAAAGCGCTGCAAAGGCTCAGACCCTTTTCCCATGCCGGTGTAACAGTTTAACTTTAGTCCGTCCCCTCGCCCCGACCCGGGCGCAAACCAGGGACCCTCTGCACACATCAACAACAGTCACCCACGAAGCATTGTTACCCATCGCTCCACAAAAGCCGCGGCCTTTGCAGAGCAAGGGGAACCACTACTTCAAGGTCTCAGAGCAAGTGACGTCACCGATTGAAAGGTTATTAGCGCGCACCACCGCTAACTAGATAGCCATTTCACATCCGTTACACTCACCCCCCTTTCGACCTCCTCCTTTTCCGCAGCAACCAGTGATCCGTGTCAAAAGTATCAATGTAACAGTATAACTTTACGTCCGTCCCCTCGCCCCGACCGCGAACCAGGGACTCTCTGCACACATCAACAACAGTCACCCACGAAGCATCGTTACCCATCGCTCCACAAAAGCCACGGCCCTTGCAGAGCAAGGGGAACCACTACTTCAAGGTCTCAAAGCGAGTGACGTCAAAGATTGAAACGCTATTAGCGCGCACCACCGCTAACTAGCTAACCATTTCACATCGGTTACACCGGAAGCAAGTATGACACATATATTGTTAAACTGTTTTTTATCATATTAAAATTAGGCTGCTATGTTTTGAAGTGAACAAATGTAAAGCTACTTTGTTTCAGAATTTCAATATGTGAGATTGTGACCTGTTAAAGGACAGTCACCCAAATCCTGTTGAGGAATTCAACTTCTACCTGAAAGAGACTAAGATCTAAGAGCAGCTAATGCAGAATGATATTCGAGAAAATACATGGTGAGAAATGAAATCTTCATTGGTATGAGTTAAATGACATTTATATTGCTATGTAGTACTGGATTGAAAAATCCTGTACATATGTAATGCATTAGTGTCGTTTTGTAAAATTACAGATATCTCAGATCTCAAAGCTGGGGGTAAAGACATCCCGGACGGAGTGAAGAGGGCAATCCACTGGTAAACTCTCACCATATTTGTTTAACTTCAAATTAGGTCTTGGTGTGTTGCTTGTAAAGTATGTTTTGTGTGTTTCCGTAAAGAACCCTGACCAACAGCCTCATGTCAACGATGAATATGAATGTTCTAGTTCATATATTTCTAGTCGGACTCGGATAAAGACTCTTTCCCTTCAGTTGTACTGTAGATGTAAACCTAGTCCCCTTCATCGCTCCTCTCCTCTACTGTGAGCACTGCATATGTTTTGGGTTTAGTGTCTGATTCCAAACCGTCTTCAAGACCATTGCGAGGTAAGCGAACACTCATCTCTTTCTCTGTCAACATGTAAGTGTTAAGCGAAGCAGAGCGCTAGCTGGTATTCCTGTCTGGTATCCTGTCTGACATGAAAGCTCGCTCGCTGGGACTGGGGAGCTCACAGAGGAACAATTCCCGCCGGACCCTCCCTCCGGCAGATGGAAGGAGAGGAACGAGAGCACCTTAAAGGATGGGAGTGTCGCTGCCACTGCCGTGCCGAACCTGATCAACCGCATCCCCCTTCTCCTCCAGATGAAATGAGCGTAGGGCTGTCTCAAATCTCCGGCATTCTGGGAATCTGAGCGACGTGGAGAGAGCACCTGGCTTTTCAAGGGAAACAACCATTTTAGATGTGACAGAACAAATGTCAGAATCAGTCTAATAGTGAGATAATCCCACAGTCATCACTCATAAAGCCTCAGAAATGTCTTTAGGGCATATTGGAGGGAGGAGTACATTTAGGCGGTAGATGTTGGAGAAAGAGGCTTCTGCATTTTTCATCATTGCTGAAATAAAAGTGATCAAATCATTTTTTGGGACAATGCTGGCATTTAATATTTTAAATAGATATAGCACTTTAGATTAGTAAATACTTGTTGACAAATTCAAGGAGAAATTTTATGATGATAAAGTATTAATTGAATAGGTTTATAATCAACCTGTCTTACACTAAGTACAGTACAGTCCATGCAGGGGATGTGGGGCCACACAGAGTTCTTAATCTCTCCTGCATTCAATGAGTGATGTGTTGTTCCTGTTCGTGTCTTATCACTCAAAGGAGCTCAGTGGAGTTTTGTTGCTCAGCCAGCCACCTTCCCTGACCTGTCACTCATTTCTTTGACAGCTGCTGGGAAGACCCCCTCCCCGCTCCCCAGTCCCCCCGCCCATCCCTGTCCCATGATGCAGACTAGGTTCATTTTCATGTGTCAGCCCCCCTCCCTTTGGCGTGACAGCTCCCTGTCCGCCTGTCTCATTAGAACAGCTTGGCCTGGGAGCAGGAGAGCAGGGAGCTATAGCCGCTCGACTCCAGCCCTCAGAAATCAGCCTTGCTCACCAAGGTGTTAACACAGTCATCCCACTACTTCACATCATCGGGCTAGGTCCAGATCCATGTATCACTCACACCCACTATGCTATCTACACTCTTCATTCACTCCATTCTATACACATTCTATACATTCTATACACAACTTGTCCAGTCACTTTTCTTCACTGTGCTGCACAGTTTCCCTTCACCAGTTCAATAGATTTATTTTTTTGTTACTGGGCGATCGGCATACCCACTTGTTACCTCATGGGAGAGCTTGTTATGGAAAAGGCTTGGATGTTTACTATTCTATTCTACGTACGTACGTATCAAATATGGCCTTGAAAGTTTAAAAAATAAACACCATCAGCTACCATTTCAGATTTTAAGTTCCGTATTGTTTGTCCTTGAATGTTAATTGTAAAATGTGGATAGACATCCATTAGTGTTGGCTATGTTTGAAGTTTTTGATGTGAGACTTAGATGTGAGACTTGAATAGTTCAATTATAATTGCGAGAGGAATTAGTATCATTATAATTTGGAGGCTTTGTATTCCACCCTTAATGAATGTAACATCCCAATCTCAGAAGAGCAGTGATTTTGTGAGTTTATAATGAACTGTGAAAAGCATTTGAATATTTATGCCGATGTAAGACCCGGGGCAAGATGTACACAAGCTCCCCTGATGAGTGTGAAGTTGATCAGATCATTTCCTTGGAAGTGCAGGCCTCATTTGGTTCATTGTCTGAGAGTGGGACTCATTGTAAAAACAGATAAGTGGCAGCGCATGAGGCTGAATACTGCTGTCCACGGACCAAAGCAGGATTGTTAGTTACAGTCTCGTTTACTGTATCAGTGTTTAATATTCTTTTATAGATGCAATTATGAGGCTCAATACATTTAGGGCAATTTTTGTAAATTCATTATTTTATTGGTCTATTGTAGAAATATAAGGTCAACAAGCTATCTTTTAATTTCTTAACGAAATTCTGTGGTTGGATGGGATAATTGAGAGAGGGATATGTTGATGTGGACTCTGTCATGTGATCCTGGTTCCTCTTCTCCCCAACCCCTCTGACTGCCAGTGCTAGGTTAACTTGACCTCGTGTACAGGCAGTATATAGGACAGCAAGAGGCTCTGACTGATGCGCCCTCAAACTGAAATATGTCAATTTTTACCAACAATGGCTTCCTGGAGGAGAATGTGAATGTTAAGTACATCCTACAATCCAGGGACCACATCAAAATGCAATCAGAAAGCTATGATCGGGGCCAGGGAAAGGGAGGAGAGATTGTTTGGTTGAGCAGCGGAGAGAGTGGTGGTGGTGGGTTGAGTCAGTCAGTGTGGCAGGCAGCTGTGCTGGCTTCATTTCCCCTGCCAGCAGGTGGCCTCCCTGGGTATAATAGGCTTTACATGTGTAATTAGCACATGGCACTGTGGCACTGCTGCCTGGCCCTGTCACTGAGCTGGAGATGTGAGAGAGCTGGAGCAGAAGGTGGACTTTTACAGGCACCTCAAACTGGTCTCTCTCTCATTTTATATATTTCTCTCTCTCTCTTCCTCTCTCTCTCCCCCTTTCTCTGTCACTCTCCCATCCATGGCTGGGTGACTGTAATGTTTGCTGAGCCAGCCTTGCTGTAGTGAGAGCAGGTGCAGACAAAGGAAAGTCCTCCTGGACAAAGAAAAGGGAAAATGCCCTCCTGACTCAGAGAGAGAGCGATCGGTACAGTATATGGAATGGGAGAATAGGACATGTATGGAGTTAACAGCTTGCTGTGTGGGCCCTCTAATGCTTAAAACAACGCTCATGGAGCCTGTAATTACCAGGGCTGTGTTAATCAGGAATGAAGCGGCGGAGAAGCACTGAGCTAATTGGGGCCGACGTGCTCTGTAATTAGAGTAATAGTCACACATTGAGATTTTATGAATGAATGACTTTGCCAGGTTGTTACGGGGCTTCATTCAATTCCAGGAGCTACCAGCAGTTTATTTGCATGCGTTTATATAAAGGAGACAATATGTTTCTGGTCATTTTTTTTGTCCAAACAGCAGATTTTTACTCCAGGCTTCCTGACTAGCCCTGTGTTAATTAGGGATGTCCAAGGCGAGGGAGGGGAGAAGGGGCGGTGGGGGGTGTCCAGTTATTTTTCCAGTTTTTTTGCCCCAAAGCGTTTTCACCCGTCCGCTGCCTAGTGCTGCCTAGCTTGCGGGAAAAGTGGAGCTGCATTGTTGCAGTGAGAGTAAGAGAGCTTGGCTCATTGGGTTGGTATGGGGCTGTGCTCTAATTTTACCATTTGGCTTTCAGAGGCTGTTTGACCTATGATTGATGCAGGATCAGCCCTGAATTCCACAGTGAGATCACCACAGACAAATACACATATAAACAGAAATAGCCTATTTCTGAAAATGAGTTTATGATTGTCTTCTCTTCCTTTCGAAGATGAGATGACTATAAAATATAATCTCTCATTCTCTCTTGCTTTCTTTTATAACAGACCATGCGTGATGTTGTTTTTTGTTGTTTACAACAATAAACAAACGCCTTCAAAGAACTTTACGGCTTCGTCAAAGCAATTTTGTGACTTTTATTTAAGTGGTTATTTTAAAGAGAGAGTGTTGTTGAAACATTCATTCTGAAGGTACTCTCTTAGAAAAAAGGGTTCCAAATGAGGTCTTTGGCTGTCCCCATAGGAGAACCCTTTTTGGTTCCAGGTTGAACCCTTTTTGGTTCCAGGTAGAACACTTTTGGGCTCCATGCAGAACCCTCTGTATAAAGCGGTTTACATGGAGCCCTATGGTCTGTGGTCTCCTATGGGGACCACCCAAAGAACCCTTTTAGGTTCTAGATAGAACCTTGTGTGAGTATAGCAGCTAGCTGAAGATCCCCAGTAGTTGGGTGTATTAGTGGTGATGGTCAGCCTGGGGATGAGTGTGTGTACACCTCTGCTGTCTAACTGCTGGGTGAGCCCCTGCTGAGAGGGGAAAGGCCACTCCAATGATTTATGAAGCATCTCCGTCTGGAAGTCCAGTAGCTGTCGCTGATGCCCGCGCTCTTTCCCCTCCTCCCTTCTCTCCTCCTCCTCCTCCTCCTCCTCCTTCCCACTTCTCTCCTCCTCTTCCCCCCTTCTCTCCTCCTCTTCCCCCCTTCTATCCTCCTCCTCTCCCCCCCTCCTCTCTTCCTCCCCCCTCCTCTCTTCCTCCCCCCTTCTCTCTTTATCCCCCCTTCTCTTTTCCTCCCCCCTTCTCTCCTCCCCCCCTCCTCTCCTCCTCCTCTCCTCCCCTCTCATCACCTCGTTTGTCATGGCACGCTGCATTGCGCCGCTGTCCCCCATAAACCCACTTCAAAGGGCGTCAGACAGATCGAGTTCCGCCCATGTCCTCCCTGCTCCTCTGGCCAGTGATGGAGTCAGATAGGAGACTCCGCCCTAACCCTAACCCTGTAATCAGAATCACATTGGCTCATTGATCTCTGGAGGACAGGCTGTAGGCTGGTAGGCAGGCTATGCATTGTGGTTGTGAAAGTGGACACACCAAAGGACTTCCACTGGGATGACTCAGTGTCCTCCTACAGGGGCCCGGCCAAGAAGGCCCAAGGATCTGTGTGTGTGCATGCGTGTGTGTGTGTGCTCTAATAGGCAATCTAACTGATAGAACCAGATCAGTTATATTTGAACTAGAGATCAGTTATATTGAACTGATCTGGTGCTCTACTGTAAACAGTGTAGATATTTAGATCAGAATAGACCATTAAGCAGGAATGATGTGTGACAGTAAAGAGATGTAGATCATGTTTCCTGTGGCCCTGAGGAAAGTCACCACCTCCTCTGGTGCTTTTATGTGTTGTCTTTCTGTCAGTGTCATCTTCAAAGTCTGCCTAATGGTCTGGTCTCCACCTCCCCTCTACCCCTCGACTCCCCTCCTCTAGAACCTCTACCCCTCGACTCCCCACCTCTAGAACCTCTACCCCTCGACACCCCACCTCTAGAACCTCTACCCCTCGACTCCCCACCTCTAGAACCTCTACCCCTCGACTCCTCACCTCTAGAACCTCTACCCCTCGACTCCCCACCTCTAGAACCTCTACCCCTCGACTCCCCACCTCTAGAACCTCTACCCCTCGACTCCCCACCTCTAGAACCTCTACCCCTCGACTCCCCACCTCTAGAACCTCTACCCCTCGACTCTCCACCTCTAGAACCTCTACCCCTCGACTCCCCACCTCTAGAACCTTTACCCCTTGACTCCCCACCTCTAGAACCTCTACCCCTCGACTCCCCACCTCTAGAACCTCTACCCCTCAACTCCCCACCTCTAGAACCTCTACCCCTCGACACTCCACCTCTAGAACCTCTACCCCTCGACTCCCCACCTCTAGAACCTCTACCCCTTGACTCCCCACCTCTAGAACCTCTACCCCTCGACTCCCCACCTCTTCTCCCCCCTCCACCCCTCTTCTCCCCCCTCCACCCTTCTACCCCGCTTCTTCCCCCTCTAGCCCTCTACCCCTCTACTCCCCCCTCTACCCCTCTTCTTCCTCCTCTACCCCTCTACTCCCCCCTCTACCCCTCTTCTTCCTCCTCTACCCCTCTTCTCCCTCTCTTCCCCTTTACCCCTCTCTACCCCTCTTCTCCTCCCTCTACTCCTCTACACCCAGATCTTCCACCCGTAAACAAAACAACAGGATCCCATTCTCTCTCTTCTCTCAACATCCACAGAGCACCACACCATTCAACTCCACATACAGTAATGGACAGAGAGAGCACCCCCATTCATACCTCTCTATGTACTGTATACTAGTAATTGCGGAGCTTGTTTTTCTATATAGGCTGTGGCTCTCAGCGGTCAACATCCTGCATCAGTCGTCTCTTTTCAGACCCCATTATGACTTTCATCTTGGCTCCGTCATTTAGCAGAGTGGCCACTGCTTTTTACACTTCCCTTATGTTATAGCTGTACTCAGGCTGGGGTCTACTCCCTCTCTGTGACATCTCTCCCCTCTGAGTGCTGTGTTTCCTGCGGTATTCAGGGGAACGTTTTGCTTTGTGCGTCTCTCTCTGTTGGTTTAGCAGCGTATCTGTGCCACCTGCTCCTGAAGTAGCCTCTTAATGATCAGATCAAAGCCAGTGAAAAGGTGCTAAGTGTCTGGGAGCTGCAGCAGCCAGGGCTAACCTTTGATCCAGCAGTGTCTCAGCAACCTGAGTGCCCGGCTCTATATTAAATATAGACATCAGGGGAAGATCTCTCTTTGATTCATTTTTTGTTTGGTAAAATGTTCAATTTCTTCTTCCAATGTATTGTTTGGTTTTAGAGAGCCCAGGATTATTGTTTTGATGAGAGCACTGACAATGGGAAGCTTAGAGGGAGCAGTATCATGCTGTTAACAGGATACCAGTGACTCCTGCTGCGGTACCTGTAAAGGTCTCTTCTGTCATTGGACCACATATATAGGCTCATTGAGTGTTACCTGTAATAAGGCCTTCGCTGTGTCCTTTACCCTGTTTGATGTTCGATTTATTTGATGATTTCTCTGATCTGAGTTAACAAGCACCCACACCCCCTTTCTGTATTCCAGCCCTCAGTCATTTCTTCCTTTCGGAAATAGAGACTGAGTCAACACTGTCCCCATGTACTCAGACACAAGCCAGCGCTGGCCTGGCACCTCTGTCTTGCATTAGACCAGAGCCTGTTTATGAGTGAGGCTGGCTGGGCTGAAACAGTCAAGGTCTTGTGTCACCACTCACCAGATGTTATATGGGGCAGCGGCACTTTGGAGGCAGGAGGCAGTAAGAGGGGCTTAGAGGCCTGGTCGGCGGAGGCTAAGACTCAGGCTAGAGCAGAGGTTGGAGAAGAGGATGGTGATGGGGCTGGGGCAGAGGATGGGGCTGGGGTTGGGGAAGAGGATGGGGTTGGGGAAGAGGATGAGGCTGAGGCAGAGGATGGGGCTGGGGTAGAGGATGGGGCTGGGGCTGGGGCTAGAGCAGGGGATGGTGCTGGGGCAGAGGATGGTGCTGGGGCAGAGGATGGTGCTGAGGAAGAGGATGGGGATGGGGCTGGGGTAGAGGATGGGGCAGAGGATGGTGCTGGGGCAGAGGATGGTGCTGGGGCAGAGGATGGTGCTGGGGCAGAGGATGGGGCTTGGGAAGAGGATGGGGATGGGGCTGGGGAAGAGGATGGGGATGGGGCTGGGGCTAGAGCAGAGGATGGAGTAGAGGATGGGGCTGGGGCTTGGGCTGGGGCAGAGGATGGGGCAGGGGATGGGGCAGAGGATGGGGCTGGGAAAGAGGATGAGAATTGGGGCAGAGGATGGGGATGGGGCTGGGGGTAGAGCAGCGGATGGGGCTGGAGCAGAGGATGGGGCTGGGGCAGAGGATGGGGCTGGAGCAGGGGCTGGTGCTGGGCGAGCTGCCATCAGGTGCTATGTTCTGGGTGCCCTTTTATGGGCCTGGCCACTAATGAAAGTGGGGTTGTGGGATCACTGTGGAACATCAGAGGCCACTCCACCCTGGAGGCCCCCCGCTCCCACCCCCACCCCATGTCCGCCCACGCAGACACAGGAATGTCATAAAGCTTTAAGAGACTTCCCCTCTTTCATTATTCAATTCCGCCTCGCTCCACTCACCTCCTCGCCCTTCTACTTTTATCACGCGATCTTGGATTGATTTGATTTGTTGTTATGTTTCAGGTGGGGTTTAGTGGCATTTGGGCAACTCTCTCTCTCTCTCTCTCTCTCTCTCTCTCTCTCTCTCTCTCTCTCTCTCTCCTCTCTCTCTCTCTCTCTCTCTCTCTCTCTCTCTCTCTCTCTCTCTCTCTCTCTCTCTCTCTCTCTCTCTCTCTCTCTCTCTCTCTCTCTCTCTCTCTCTCTCTCTCTCTCTCTCTGGCCAGTGAGGAAGGTGAGAGAGAGTTATTGTTTGGAGGCAGTATTGGTCAGATGAAGTGTTTGATGTGTGTCCCAATGACCCTGTTGAAAATGGTTGCTGTCCATTAGGAGTGTGTGAGAGCCGGGGGCTGAGGCAGGCCTGAGAGGACAGACAAACAGACAGTCAGACAGAAGGCCGGCCCACAGTTTGGGAGCTCGGTTGCAGTACTCAGCTCTCTTTCACAGTCACATATGGGATAGATAAAGTAGGTGTTTCTGTGGTGAGCTGTGATGTTGACACTTCAGAGGCCTGCTGGTGTAAAGTTGCCACAGAGAGGATCCTGACACTCGCGATCCCTAAAGAAGCCTCCGTCTATCCACCCCTCCGCACCTCCACCCTCCTCCCAGCCTGTTCTTACTTTCTGCAGCCCCAAAGAGATGACCCTTCTCCCTGGGCTTCCTGTGTCCCTCTCTCCTGCCTATACCATCCTCATCCTCTCTCTCTCTCTCCCCCCCACAGTGCCTTTGAACTCCTGCATATCTCACATGCCTCCCTGCTCCCTGACTTTTCAGCACCACGTACCACAAAAGCTTGACTTCCATGTAAATCAGCAGGCCAAAATATACTTCCTGAACCAGGTGCATACACTTAGCTGACTCGCACAATGGTGTTAAAGAAAAGGCACGTGGGATTTAAAAGTATGTGTGCTTGCTGTCTGTTTCGATATGGGAGCCCAGTAACAGAGTCAGAGACCCCACCAGGCATCAGACAATCTGACTGGATTACTGCCTTCAGCCCTCTTGCAGTCTTATGTCGGGCGTACACTACACAACATTCAAAATCCTAACATCACTGAGCCTCTCACATTAAACAACTGTCCTTCCTGTAGTTTTTTGTCTTGCCAATGTAATGGTGCGCGACCTAAACTATGTGCTACAGACAAGGATTAAACAGAAAGGAAAACCCTGCACACTGCTGCTCCTGCTCCCAGGTGATATTTATTAACAACATTTTCACCCTCAGGTCTTCATCAGGCATCCAGGCAAGGAGTCACACACTACTCTTGGTCATGAGGATTCTCGATACCACGTCGTCTGTGGGATAAGAACATGATCATCCAGAGGCGGTGCTCCTAGTGACTGTTTTAATCAAAACTTAAATCCTTTTTACCTCATTTCTACCAGCATGTCACATGTGCACAAGTTTGGGGAGTAACGGATTACAAAAAATGGTAACTGTTATGTGTTACGTTACGTTACATACTGTATGTAGGTAGAGTTATTAAAGTGACTATGCATAGATAATAAACAGAGAGAAGCAGCAGCGTGGAAGGGGGGGGGGGGGGATGCAAATAGTCTGGGTAGCCATTTGATTTGATGTTCAGGAGTCTTATAGCTTGTGGGTAGAAGCTGTTTAGAAGCATCTTGGGCCTAGACTTGGCGCTCCGGTATCGCTTGCCTTGCGTAGCAGAGAGAAGTCAATGACTAGGGTGCCGGGACAATTTTTAGGGCCTTCCTCTGACATATAGAGTACCAGTCAAACGTTTGGACACACCTACAGGACTCATTCAAGGGTTTTTTGTTATTTTTACTATTTTCTACATGAAATAACACATATGGAATCATGTAGTAAAAAAATAATAAAATATCTAAACAAATCTAAATATTTTTTATATTTGAGATTATTCAAAGCAGCCACCCTTTGCCTTGATGACAGCTTCACACACTCATGATCATTCTTTCAACCAGCTTCATGAGGTAGTCAACTGGAATGCATGCCATTCAGTTGTGTTGTGACAAGGTTGGGGTGGTATATTTGCTAAAATACCAAGTCCATATTACGGCAAGAACAGGTCAAATAAGTAAAGAGAAACAACAGTCCATCATTACTTTATGACATGAAGGTCAGTCAATGTGGAACATTTCAAGAATGAAAGTTTCTTCAAGTGCAGTCGTAAAAACCGTCAAGCGCAACGATGTGACTGGCTCTCATGAGGACCGCCACAGGAAAGGAAGAACCAGAGTTACCTCTGCTGCACAGGATAAGTTCATCAGAGTTAACTGCACCTCAGATTGCCCAAATAAATGCTTCACAGAGTTCAAGTAACAGACACATCTCAACATGAACTGTTCAGAGGAGACTGCATGAATCAGGCCTTCATGGTCAAATTGTTGCAAAGAAACCACTACTAAAGGACACCAATAAGAAGAAGAGACTTGTTTGCACTAAGAAACAGGAGCAATGGACATTAGACCGGTGGAAATCTGTCCTTTGGTCTGATGAGTCCAAATGTGAGATTTTTGGTTCCACCAGCATGTCTTTGTGTGACGCAGAGAAGGTGGCCGGATGATCTCTGCATGTGTGGTTCCTACCGTGAAGCATGGAAGAGGAGGTGTGTTGGTGTGTGTGTGTGCTTTGCTGGTGACACTTTCAGAGATGTATTTAGAATTCAAGGTACACATAACCAGCATGGCTACCACAGAATTCTGCAGTGATACGCCATTCCCTCTGGTTTGGGCTTAGGGGGACTATTATTTTTTTTCAGCATGACAATGACCCAACACACCTCCAAGCTGTGTAAGGGCTATTTGAACAAGAAGGAGAGTGATGGAATGCTGCATCAGATGACCTGGCCTCCACAATCACCTGACCTGAACCCATTTCAGGAAAAGGAAAAGCAGCCAACAAGTGCTCAGCATATGTGGGAACTCCTTCAAGACTGTTGGAAAAGGTTTCCAGTTGAAGCTGGTTGAGAGAATACCAAGAGTGTGCAAAGTTGTCATCAAGGCAAAGGGTGGCTACTTTGAAGAATCTCAAATATAAAATAATGTTTAATTTGTTTAACACTTTTTTGGTTACAACATGATTCCACATGTGTTATTTGATAGTTTTGATGTTTTCACAATTATTCTACAATGTAGAAAATAGTAAAAATAAAGAAAAACCTTTGATTGAGTAGGTGTGTCCAAACATTTGACTCATAATGTACAGTTGAAGTCGTAAGTTTACATACACTTATGTTGGAGTCATTAAAACTCGTTTTTCAAAAACTCCACAAATTTCTTGTTAACAAACTATAGTTTTGGCAAGTCGGTTAGGACATCTACTTTGTACATGACACAAGTATTTTTTCCAACTATTGTTTACAGACAGATTATTCCACTTATAATTCACTGTATCTCAATTCCACTGGGTCAGAAGTTTACATACACTAAGTTGACTGTGCCTTTAAACAGCTTGTAAAATTCCAGAAAATTACGTCATGGCTTTAGAAGCTTCTGATAGGCTAATTGACATAATTTGAGTCAATTGGAGGTGTACCTGTGGATGTATTTCAAGGCCTACCTTCAAACTCAGTGCCTCTTTGCTTGACATCATGGGAAAATCAAAAGAAATCAGCCAAGACCTCAGAAAAAACATTGTAGACCTCCTCAAGTCTGATTCATCCTTGGGAGCAATTTCTAAACGCCTGAAGGTACCACGTTCATCTGTACAAACAATAGTACGCAAGTATAAACACCATGGGACCACACAGCCGTCATACCACTCATGAAGGGGACGCGTTCTGTCTCCTACAGATGAACGTACTTTGGTGCAAAATTGTGCAAATGAATCCAAGAACAACAGCGAAGGACCTTGTGAAGATGCTGGAGGAAACAGGTACAAAAGTATCTATATCCACAGTAAAATGAGTCCTATATCGACATAACCTGAAAGGCAGCTCAATGAGGAAGAAGCCACTGCTCCAAAACCAACATAAAAAAGCCAGACTACGGTTTTCAACTGCACATGGGGACAAAGATTGTACTTTTTAGAGAAATGTCCTCTGGTCTGATAAAACAAAAATAGAACTGTTTGGCCATAATGACCATTGTTATGTTTGGAGGAGAAAGGGGAAGGCTTCCAAGCTGAAGAACACCATCCCAACCATGAAGCACAGGGGTGGCAGCATCATGTTGTGTGGGTGCTTTGCTGCAGGAGGGACTGGTGCACTTCACAAAATTGATGGAGTCATGAGGCAGGAAAATTATGTGGATATGTTGAAGCAACATCTCAAGACATCAGTCAGGAAGTTAAAGCTTGGTCGCAAATGGGTCTTCCAAATGGATAATGACCCCAAGCATACTTCCAATTTGTGGCAAAATGGCTTAAGGACAACAAAGTCAAGGTATTGGAGTGGCCACCACAAAGCCCTGACCTCAATCCTATAGAAAATGTGTCGGCAGAACTGAAAAAGCGTGTGTGAGCAAGGAAGCCTATACACCTGACTCAGTTACACCAGCTCTGTTAGGAGGAATGGGCCAAAATTCACCCAATTTATTGTGGGAAGCTTGTGGAAGGCTTCCCGAAACTTTTGAACCAAGTTAAACACTTTAAAGGCAATGCTACCAAATACTAATTGAGTGTATGTAAACTTCTGACCCACTGGGAATGTGATGAAAAATAGCTGAAATCAATCACTCTCTACTGTTATTCTGACATTTAACATTCTTAAAATGAAGTGGTGATCCTAACTGACCTAAGACAGAGAATTTTTACTAGCGTTAAATGTCAGGAATTGTGAAAAACTGAGTGTAAATGCATTTGGCTAAGGTCTATGTAAACTTCAGACTGACTAAACTATACAGAATAACTTGTACACTTCAGACTAAACTATACAGAATGCCAGTACACCCTGAATAACCTTTATGCCTCTTAAGGGGAAAGTTATCTAAAAGTAACAATGTAATCAGATTATGTTACTGAGTTTGGGTAATCCCAACCAGAAGCCATGGATTTCAGGAAACATCCCCACTGAGCTAAAAGGTAGAGCTGCCGCTTTCAAGGAGTGGGACATTAACCAGGACTCTTAATAGAAATCCCGTTATATCTTCAGACGAACCATCAAACAGGTAAAGCGTCCATACAGGACTAAGATTAAATCCTACTACACCGGCTCTGACACTCATCGGATGAGGCAGGGTTAACAAACTATTACGGATGTCAAAGGGAAGCCCAGACGCGAGCTGCCAGTGACACAAGCATACCAGACTAGCTAAAGGACTTATATGCACGCTTCGAGGCAAGCAACACTGAGGCATGCATGAGAGCACCAGCTGTTCCGGGCAATTGTGTGATCACGCTCTCTGTAGCCGATGTGAGTAAGACCTTTAAACAGGTCAACATTCACAAGGCCGCAGGTCCAGATGGATTAGCAGGATGTGTACTCAGAGCATGCGCTGACCAACTGGCAAATGTCTTCACTGACATTTTAAACTTTCTCTGACCGAGTCTGTAATACCTACTTGTTTAATTTCATAGTCCCTGTGCCCAAGTATGCCAAGGTAACCTGCCTAAATGACTACCGACCCGTAGCACTCATGTCTGTAGCCATGAAGTGCTTTGAAAAGCTGGTCATGGCTCACATCAACACGATCATCCCAGAAACCCTAGACCCACTCCAATTCATATATCGCCCCAACAGATTAACAGATGGCGCAATCTCTATTGCACTCCACATTGCCCTTTCCCACCTGGACACCTACATACTGTAAGAATCCTGTTCTTTGACTACAGCTCAGCGTTCAACACCATCGTGCACTCAAAGCTCATCACTAAGCTAAGGACCCTGGGACTAAACTGGATCCTGGACTTCTTGACGTGCCGCCCCCGGTGGTAAGGGTAGGCAACAACACATCTGCCATGCTGATCCTCAACACGGGGGCCCCTCAGGGTTGCGTGCTTAGTCCCCTCCCGTAGTCCCTGTTCACCCACGACTGTGTGGCCAAGCACGACTCCAACACCATCATTAAATTTGCTGATGACACAATGGTGGTAGGACTGATCACCGACAATGATGAGACAGCCTACAGGGAGGAGATCAGAGACCTGGCAGTGTGGTGCCAGGACAACAACCTCCCCCTCAATGTGATCAAGACAAAGGAGATGATTGTGGACTACAGGAAAAGGAGGCCCAAACACAGTTGATGCCACGGTTGACATTGACAGGGCTGTAGTGGAGCAGATTGAGAGCTTCAAGTTCCTTGGTGTCCACATCAACAACAAGTTATCATGGTCCAAATACACCAAGACAGTCTTGAAGAGGGCACGACAACACATATTCCTATTCTATACCAGGCAGTGTCAGAGGAAGTAGTCAAAGACTCCAGCAACCCTAGTCATAGACTGTTCTCTCTGCTACCGAATTGTAAGCGGTACCAGAGTGCCAAGTCTCGGTCCAAAAGGCTCCTTAACAGCTTCTACCCCCAAGCCATGACACTGCTGAACAGTTAATCAAATGGCTACTTGGACTATTTGCAATGACCCCCCTTTTTTACGCTGCTGCTACTTTCTGTTTAGTATCTATGCATTGTCACTTTACCTCTACCTACATGTACATATTACCTCAATTACCTCGACTAACCTGTACCCCCACACATTGACTCGGTACCGTGGTACCCTCTGTATATAGCCTCGTTATTGTTATTTATTGTGTTACTTTTTTAAAAACGTTAGTTTATTTAGAAAATATTTTGTTAACTCTTTTTTTTAAACTGCATTGTTGGTTAAGAGATTGTAAGTAAACATTTCACGATAAGGTCTACACCTGTTGTAATCGTTTCATGTGACGAATAACATTTAATTTAATTTTACCTCCTACCACCATCCCCATCACCATCACTGCACCCCCCCCCCCCATACCTCCTACCACAATCCCCATTGTCTGCCCCATCATTGGCCTGTGTATGTTCGCATAGGGGGTTGGGGCGTAGTGGTCGCTACATAGAGGGGGCAACTTGGAAGTCAGTCGATAGTGCAGGGGCAATCATGCTCGAACAGGCAGAGAGCTTGTGGTCATTATCAGAGAAAAGTCTCAATGCTGCCACACCAATTAGTTTGACCCAGAAGGAATGTCTGGAGACTAGGGATAGGCACCACTCCACCCAGGGCTGGGGATAGGCACCACTCCACCCAGGACGGGGATAGGCACCACTCCACCCAGGACGGGGATAGGCACCACTCCACCCAGGACTGGGGATAGGCACCACTCCACCCAGGGCTGGGGATAGGCACCACTCCACCCAGGGCTGGGGATAGGCACCACTCCACCCAGGACGGGGATAGGCACCACTCCACCCAGGACGGGGATAGGCACCACTCCACCCAGGACTGGGGATAGGCACCACTCCACCCAGGACTGGGGATAGGCATCCCTCCACCCAGGACGGGGATAGGCACCACTCCACCCAGGACTGGGGATAGGCACCACTCCACCCAGGACGGGGATAGGCACCACTCCACCCAGGACTGGGGATAGGCACCACTCCACCCAGGACTGGGGATAGGCACCACTCCACCCAGGACTGGGGATAGGCACCACTCCACCCAGGACTGGGGATAGGCACCACTCCACCCAGGACTGGGGATAGGCACCACTCCACCCAGGACTGGGGATAGGCACCACTCCACCCAGGACTGGGGATAGGCACCACTCCACCCAGGACTGGGGATAGGCACCACTCCACCCAGGACTGGGGATAGGCACCACTCCACCCAGGACTGGGGATAGGCACCACTCCACCCAGGACTGGGGATAGGCACCACTCCACCCAGGACTGGGGATAGGCACTACTCCACCCAGGGCTGGGGATAGGCACCACTCCACCCAGGACTGGGGATAGGCACCACTCCACCCAGGACTGGGGATAGGCACCACTCCACCCAGGGCTGGGGATAGGCACCACTCCACCCAGGGCTGGGGATAGGCACCACTCCACCCAGGACTGGGGATAGGCACCACTCCACCCAGGACGGGGATAGGCACCACTCCACCCAGGACTGGGGATAGGCACCACTCCACCCAGGACGGGGATAGGCACCACTCCACCCAGGACTGGGGATAGGCACCACTCCACCCAGGACTGGGGATAGGCACCACTCCACCCAGGACTGGGGATAGGCACCACTCCACCCAGGGCTGGGGATAGGCACCACTCCACCCAGGGCTGGGGATAGGCACCACTCCACCCAGGGCTGGGGATAGGCACCACTCCACCCAGGGCTGGGGATAGGCACCACTCCACCCAGGGCTGGGGATAGGCACCACTCCACCCAGGACTGGGGATAGGCACCACTCCACCCAGGACTGGGGATGGGCACCACTCCACCCAGGGCTGGGGATAGGCACCACTCCACCCAGGGCTGCTCAGATATGGTCGGACACATATAAGGAAGTATCCTCTCTTACACTCATACACATAAGGCACACATGCTCATGCACACGCAAGCAAGCAAACACACACACACACACACACACACACACACACACACACACACACACACACACACACACACACACACACACACACAGACTGCCACTATGACTTTTTTGACTCCAGCCACTGCGACTCTCTCTACACTCTCTGACTCTCTCTACCCTCTCTGATTATCTCTACCCTCTCTGACTCTCTCCATCCACTGTGACTCTCCTTCTAGCCACTATCTCTGTGTCCCTGGCAGCCGTCCTGGCTGTGACTCCTCAGCGATTTGTTAAGGTAATGATGTAACCTGCAGCCATTAGGGACAGCAGGCTTTAGTGTTTAATGTGTGGCCAGGTGGTCCAGCTGCCAGCTTCACACATTAAATGGCTCCTCTTCCACTTCCACAGCTTCTGAGTAATGAGGTGCATTTAAAACCTGCCTTACCTGAGCTGCATGGTTGATACCTGAACATGGCCAGGTTCAAATGAACAGCTTTCATGTATCCCCCCCCCCCCATTCCACAGATGCTGTTGGTCTTGCATGCCATACACGCACGCACGCACACACACACACACACACACAACACCCACACAACACACACACACACACACACACACACACACACACACACTGAGGGAGTGGTGGACTGAGACGGCTTGTCAAGCCAGGCGTGCCCTGCCAGTATTGTGTGACTGTGTGTAATGAAAGCAGGATGCGTGCCATGTCACACACACTAAGACACCACAGCAGACAGGCCTCAGTCTTCTCTCAAATCCACCTCAGATATGGCAGCATTCACTATACACACAGTAAACAAGCTCCAAACAAGCCAGGTTGTAGAGGCATCCTCAGGCTAAATGTCCCTTCAGACAATCTTCAGTTAGGCCAGAACCAGGCATGCCCCAAATGTTGACAAGTTTGCAGGTTTCTGTATGTTTCTATATAATTGTCTTGTTTGAAGTCTGGAAAAAATTACTAAAATAATCTCAGCTAAAGCCCAACACATACAAATAAACAATATTACGAACACCTGCTCTTTCCATGACAGACTGACCAGGTGAATCCAGGTGAAAGCTATGATCCCTTACTGATGTCACTTGTTAAATTCACTTCAGATGAAGGGTAGGAAACAGCTTGAACAAATATTTTTAAGCCTTGATACAATTGAGACATGGATTGTGTATGTATGCCACAGAGGAAGGTGTTCCTATTGTTCTTTAAGCTGTCTCCTTCCCTTCATCTACGCTGATTGAAGTGGATTTAACAAGTGACCTAAATCAGGCATCATAGCTTTCACCAGGATTCACCTGGTCAGTCTGTCAATGTGTCATGGAAAAGGCATGTACTCCTAATGTTCTGTGCACTCAGTCTATACGGACTACAGGTTTATAAAGAACGCTTTTGAAGTCTGTTACATACAGTTTGTATTATTTATTACCTATTTTTCAAGAGATTTGCATACATTTGCAAGCGCTCATTTTGTAACCATATATTTTTATATTGAATATGCATTAACTCATTATTAGGTCATGAGCTAATGTATCTCTCACCCATCTCATTTCCACACCCTTAGCTGCTTGTAGCTGGGGAGATGACCCCCTAGTTTGATTTCATGCATGCATGGCGTATATATGTCATTAACAGATATGATTTGAATATTCATTTGGCTGTTTTAACTGAAGAGAACAAGTGTTCACACATGGCGAGGCTGGCGGTGTTGTGGACTGCCTGGGGCCCTGTCCCGGAGCGCAACGGCCCATCTGAGCACGTCCCAGCGGAGCCCAGAGCAGCCCGTACGCCCCGCAGGCCCCGCACGCCAACCACTACACTACACCCTGCCTGGTTTTAATGCCCTCAGGGCTCCACACACAGAGAGAGGAGGAGATCACACTTCACCACAGAAAGGAGAGGAGATGAAAGGACAGGAGAGGAGAAGAGAAAAGAAGAGGAGGAGAGGAGAGGAGAGGAGAGGAGAGGAGAGGAGAGGAGAGGAGAGGAGAGGAGAGGAGAGGAGAGGAGAGGAGAGGAGAGGAGAGGAGAGGAGATTAGTCAACACACTCATCTCTGGAACCAAGTAGACAGAAAACATGTGGTGTGGTGGGAAGGAGAAGGATACAGAGACAAGCAGCTACTAGCCATCTCTTCTCCAGTTTACTGGGCTGAATTGTAAGGATGTATCATTTAGCCAAAATATGAAATTAATTGTGGTGTGGTTAGGCTGTTCTTTTCAAATGTTTTACATTATTTCACTTGTTCCTTTGTAAATGTATTTGCTGACTGAAGTGGCTATGCTGAGATGGGTTGCCTGTAGTCAAGGCAGGTTGTATAGTGTTGTGGTGTGGAATGAGATGCTGCTTGGGTACTCTTACCCATCACCCTCTCACTCCCTTACACCTCCTGTACCGCCCAAATAACCCACCCTCATCCACATTAACTGGCTGTCAAAAAATTATGAATTAACAGATTAATGAGCATGGATTTGAATCCTACGTTTGGCGAGGATAAGGTTTCCTCCTGCCGTGGCCATAGCAACAGCTCCTGCCTTCCCTGCATCCCCTGCCTCCCCATGTCTCTCCCTGCCTTCCCCTACCCCCCTTACCTCCCCCGTTCTCCCCCGTTCTCCCCCTACATCCCTCAGGTCTCCCCTACCTCCCCCTGCCTCTCCCTGTCTCCCCTACATCCCCCTGTCTCCCCCTACCTCCCCTTGTCTCACCGTACCTCCCACTGCCACCCCTGTCTCCCCCTGTCTGCCCTGGTCTCCCCCTGTCTGCCCTGGTTTCCCCCTACATCCCCCTGTCTCCCCGTACCTCCCACTGCCACCCCTGTCTCCCCCTGTCTGCCCTGGTCACACCCTGCCTTCCCTGTCTGCCCCGGTCTTCCCCTGTCTGCCCTGGTTTCCCCCTACCTCCCCTTGTCTCCCCGTACCTCCCACTGCCACCCCTGTCTCCCCCTGTCTGCCCTGGTCACCCCCTGCTTCCCCCTGCCTCCCCCTGTCTCCCCCTGTCTGCCTCGGTCTCCCCCTGTCTGCCCTGGTTTCCCCCTGCCTCCCCCTGTCTGCCCTGGTTTCCCCCTGCCTCCCCCTGTCTGCCCTGGTCTCCCCTTGTTTCCCCCTGTCTGTCTTGGTCTCCCCCGGTCTCCCCTATCTTCCTCAGTCTCCCCCTGTCTCTGTGAGGAGGGCTGTTACAGATATGCATCCAGGACATTTGAGCGTATTGCATTTCATTAGTTTGATTTGAGCAGACAGCACTAAGCTGCTGAGGGCTCTGTGCTGACAGCTAATTACACGAATCAGCCTTGTCCACTGATAGAGAACAATGGGCTGGGATGAGCCCCTCCGCCTCGCCTCCCCTCGCCAGGGGGCCTCAGTCACTTGCAATGCCATGTTAGCAGTTGTGTCTCTAAATATTACCCCACTATGTAAACCACTAATTGTGTTAAAGTGTTTATAATTGTGTGACAGTAACTGTATTTTTTGGGGAGAGATTGTGGAATAGGAGTAAGAGATAGAGATATTGCTGATAATCTGCAGGTATCATCCTAACCTACAGCAGCTACAGTGTGTGTGTGTGTGTGTGTGTGTGTGTGTGTGTGTGTGTGTGTGTGTGTGTGTGTGTGTGTGTGTGTGTGTGTGTGTGTGTGTGTGTGTGTGTGTGTGTGTGTGTGTGTGTGTGTGTGTGTGTGTGTGTGTGTGTGTGTGTGTGTGTCCGCACAGATCTGTCCGCCTCCATAACTCCTTCCGTCTTTAAATCATCAACATTAAAACATCCCGCTCACTCATGTGAACAGTTTCCCCCTTAAAAGAGAATTAAATGGATTAGTGCAAACGTCAGTAAATTTAGCAGTGCGTTCCCCCTGCTACATTCAAACAGCACATCACAGTGGGACCATTGGATTAGCCCAGTCCCTGGTCCCGCCCTGATCTGCCTAATCTTTTGTCATTATTCTTCATCATTTCTTTATTAAAAAAAAATATTCTGGAGAGTAAAATGCAAAGATGGATTCTTAGTGGAATCTTCTGCACTATATTTAACACCGCAACATTAAACTCTAACAGTGTCTGTAGCAGTGCTCTCTTCCTGTGGTGAAAGCTGAGTGTACAGTAAACACAACACAATTCCAAAACCACTCACAATTACTTCTGTCTTGTTTGCTATCATCCCTGTGGCCCATGGCCAGGTGCGCTGACACACACCATTATTTTCGAAGCAAAAATCATCGGCTTTTTGTACCATTTTCAGGTCAGGCCTTTAGGTCATTTCCCCTTGCAGATTCTACCAGTCTGTTTTCTGGTTCCATGATGGAAAGTAATGCTTGAGAGGCCTGTCCTGCTGTATGCGGGTGTGTGTATGTGTGTCTACATGTGACCGTGTCAGGTCTGCTCAGTGACAGGGTTTGTGGTCTGCCTTGCCTGTGGAGAGCGTGGAGCCCTAGCCAGCCCTGTGGTCCTGGGGGTCACTGAGGTGGCCCTGTGTTGAGTGACAGGGCACTGGGGTTTGTTAGTGAGATTTGTCCTGATCTGGATCTCCTGTCAGGGAAGCTATGACCCACGCGTCAGTTTGCACCCCGGTCACGTCCCGACTGTGGCTGACAGGTGAGCTGCACAGTGGCGGCCGAACATCCTAATTGTATCCCCCAGTCCTTTTATTCTGTGGGGGTGCGGAGAGGGCGGCTGGCCGACCAGGCCCTGGTGCTGTTAGATGGCCCTGTATAGCCTGGCGGCCAGGCCCAGAGCAGGGCTCCTCAGCTGGGGAGGTAATCCAACGTGAGGGCTTGTCTCTCTTACGGCTGGTTCTCTGTTCTGTGTGGTGCTGATGGACAGTCAGTCTGCCCAACGGAACATGTTGACATGCTGTAGTCTGATCAGTGCTCACACTGTTTCTGTCCTATGAATGTCACGGTCTACTTAAATACTTTACTCAGAGACACACGCACATGCACACATGCTCACACACACAAACACAGTCTCTCACACACTAAGAATGCTGTTCAATGACTATAGCTCAGCCTTCAACACCATAGTACCCTCCAAGCTCACCATTAAGCTCGGGGCCCTGGGTCTGAGCCCCGCATGTGCAACTGGGTCCTGGACTTCCTGACAGGCCGTCCCCAAACAACACCTCCATTTCGCTGATCCTCAACACAGGGGCCCCATAAGGGTGCGTGCTCAGCACCCTCCTGTAATCCCTGTTCACCAACGACTGTGTGGCCACGCACGCCTCCAGTTTGCAGATGTTTGCAGAACAGTAGTAGGCCTGATTACCAACAATGACGAGACAGCCTACAGGGAGGATGTGAGGGCCCTGGGCGAGTGATGGCAGGAGAATAACCTTTACTTCAACGTCAACAAAACAAAGGAGATGATCGTGGATTTCAGGAAACAGCAGAGGGAGCACACCCCTACCCACAACGACAGGAACGCAGTAGAGAAGGTGAAAAGTTTCAAGTTCCTCTGTGTACACATCACTGACAATCTGAAATGGTCCACTCACACAGACAGTGTGGTGAAGAAGGAGCAACAGCGCCTCTTGAACCTCAGGAGGCTGAACAAATTTGTCTTGTCCCATAAGACCCTCAAAAAACTTTTACAGATGCACAATTGAGAGCACCCTGTCGGGCTGTATCACCGCCTGGTACGGCAACTGCACCGTCCGCAACCGCAGGGCTCTCCAGAGGGTGGTGCGATCTGCCCAACTCATCACCAGGGGCACACTGCCTACCCTCCAGAACACCTACAGCACCCGATGTCACAGGAAGGCCAAAAAGATCATCAAGGACATCAACCACCCGAGCCACGGCCTGTTCACCCCGCTATCATCCAGAAGGTGAAATCAGTACTGGTGCATCAAAGCTGGGACCGAGAGACTGAAAAACAGCTTCTATCTCAAGGCCATCAAACTGTTAAATAGCCATCACGAGCCGGCTACCACCCGGTTACTCAACCCTGCACCTTAGAGGCTGCTACCCTATATACATAGACACGGAGTCACTGGCCACTTTAATAATGGAACACTAGTGACTTTAATAATGTTTACATACTGCTTTACTCATCTCATATGTATATACTGTATTCTATTCTACTGTATTTTAGTCTGTCACTCCAACATTGCTCGTCCTAATATTTATATATTTCTTAATTCCATTCTTTTACTTTTAGATTTGTGTGTATTGTTGTGAATTGTTAGATACTACTGCACTGTTGGAGCTAGGCAGACAAGCATTTTGCTACACCTGCAATACAAACTGCTAAATATGTGTATGTGACCAATACAATATGATTTGATTTGACTAAATCAGATTGATTTTACATAAATCCAAGGAGCAGGCAGACATGTATACATTTCATATCTACCATAGTCTTTGGGGAATTCAAGTCTTTCAACATAGGGGGCTGTGGAATTGTCAAATGATTCCATGCTTTGATCCCCCAGAGTATTTTGTATGTAAATGCATTGAAGGCAATGTAATGTATGCTGTATATTTTTGAGTTGCTTGGTGTTACATGATAAATTGAACATAATTCATGTCATAAATAAACTCCCCATAGCAAGGCAATGTTGTTGAAAGATTAACACATTTTAGCACCATGTAAGCTGTCTCATAAGATGATTTGAAGAGTGAAAACAGCCCCCCACCCCCCCAAAAACCGCTGTATGTGGCAGTGTGCAGTAGTCTGAAATGTCTTCCACCACTGTGTAATAATTACCTTTCACAATATAGAGAACAACACACACCTCTTTGGAAAAACAACCTTTTCTTAGAATGAATCATGATGTTCATTTGTTTGAGATGAGCTTACAGTGATGAACTTCCCATAGAGAGTGTGTGTGTGTGGGGGGGGGGAGGGATGGGGGGGCCAGCTGTGCAGGGCTGGTGCTTTTTCCTGGGGGCAGATGCCTGCAGTGCTGCCTCCATGATCCCAGCTCTGTTCCTGCACCAGCCCCAGTAGTCTGCTCCACGCCCCAGGGGAGGACCACACACACTCTAACACATTTGTACACAAACAGTCTCTCACACTAATGTACAGTACACACACTCAAGCAAGCAAAAACAAGCGAGCACACATATACACACACACACCCATACACACACACACACACACACACACACACACACACACACACACACACACACACACACACACACACACACACACACACACACACCTAGTGGGCTCACACAAACAGACACACAGAGTCACATAGAGGTATACACACGGACACACAGACAGACATACACACACAGACACACATACACACAGACATACACACAGACACACAGACATACACACACAGAAACACATACACACAGACATACACACAGACAGACACACACACACACACAGACATATATTCTCGAGAGGAACTGGGAGGAAGAGGAGCCAGCAGAAGACAGTGAGAAAGAGAGAGAGAGATGGAGAGATGGAGAGAGAGAGGGAGAGAGAGAGAGAGAAAGAAGATCCAGGAAGTCGTTTGAGAAAGTGAGCTCCTCCTTTCCTCCACTTGCTGTTTTACTTCTCTGTCGCTCCAATCATCCTTTCCTCTCCTCCCTGCCTTCTCTCTGCTCTTCATGTTACTGACACCACACTGTCACCTAGAGGCCAAATGCAGTACTCCACCCACACAGTCATGTTGGCGTACTGTCTTTAAATAAATAATTAATTGCTTTGAGAAAGTTGTTTGACATTTATACTTTTCTCTGTAGTACCCTCCTCCTCATTGTGATGTTGTGCAGGTACAAATACATGCTTGTTTTAAGGATAAATTAATAACACTGGGCAGGGATAAAGTCCGTGCTGTATTGACTTGATGTGCTGCTGTTTTATATCATATACAGTCCCAGTGCAGCTGTTATGTAACATATACAGTCCCAGTGCTGCTGTTATGTAACATATACAGTCCCAGTGCTGCTGTTATGTAACATATACAGTCCCAGTGCAGCTGTTATGTAACATATACAGTCCCAGTGCTGCTGTTATGTAACATATACAGTCCCAGTGCAGCTGTTATGTAACATATACAGTCCCAGTGCAGCTGTTATGTAACATATACAGTCCCAGTGCTGCTGTTATGTAACATATACAGTCCCAGTGCTGCTGTTATGTAACATATACAGTCCCAGTGCTGCTGTTATGTAACATACAAAGTCCCAGTCCTGCTGTTATGTAACATATACAGTCCCAGTGCTGCTGTTATGTAACATATACAGTCCCAGTGCTGCTGTTTTGTAGCATATACAGTCCCAGTGCTGCTGTTATGTAACATACACAGTCCCAGTGCTGCTGTTTTGTAGCATATACAGTCCCAGTGCTGCTGTTATGTACCATATACAGTCCCAGTGCTGCTGTTATGTAACATATACAGTCCCGGTGCTGCTGTTATGTAACATATACAGTCCCAGTGCAGCTGTTATGTAACATATACAGTCCCGGTGCTGCTGTTATGTACCATATACAGTCCCAGTGCTGCTGGTTTATAGCATATATAGTCCCAGTGCTGCTGTTTTATAGCATATACAGTCCCAGTGCTGCTGTTTTGTAGCATATACAGTCCCAGTGCTGCTGTTATGTAACATATACAGTCCCAGTGCTGCTGTTTTATAGCATATACAGTCCCAGTGCTGCTGTTTTGTAGCATATACAGTCCCAGTGCTGCTGTTATGTAACATATACAGTCCCAGTGCTGCTGTTTTATAGCATATATAGTCCCAGTGCTGCTGTTATGTAACATATACAGTCCCAGTGCTGCTGTTTTGTAGCATATACAGTCCCAGTGCTGCTGTTTTGTAGCATATACAGTCCCAGTGATGCTGTTTTGTAGCATATACAGTCCCAGTGCTGCTGTTATGTACAATATACAGTCCCAGTGCTGCTGTTTTATAGCATATATAGTCCCAGTGCTGCTGTTAGGTACAATATACAGTCCCAGTGCTGCTGTTTTATAGCATATACAGTCCCAGTGCTGCTGTTATGTAACATATACAGTCCCAGTGCTGCTGTTATGTAGCATATACAGGCCCAGTGCTGCTGTTTTGTAGCATATACAGTCCCAGTGCTGCTGTTATGTAACATATACAGTCCAGGTGCTGCTGTTTTGTAGCATATATAGTCCCAGTCTGTTCTTTTTTAGGATATACAGTCCCAGGGCTGCTGTTTTGTAGCATATACAGTCCCAGTGCTGCTGTTTTATATCATATACAGTCCCAGTGCTGCTGTTTTGTAGCATATACAGTCCCAGTGCTGCTGTTATGTAGCATATACAGTCCCAGTGCTGCTGTTATTTAGCATATACAGTCCCAGGGCTGCTGTTATGTAACATATACAGGCCCAGTGGTGCTGTTTTGTAGCATATATAGTCCCAGTGCTGCTGTTATGTAGCATATACAGTCCCAGTGCTGCTGTTATGTAGCATATACAGTCCCAGGGCTGCTGTTTTGTAGCATATACAGTCCCAGGGCTGCTGTTTTGTAGCATATACAGTCCAAGTGCTGCTGTTTTGTAGCATATACAGTCCCAGTGCTGCTGTTTTATATCATATACAGTCCCAGTGCTGCTGTTTTATATCATATACAGTCCAAGTGCTGCTGTTTTGTAGCATATACAGTCCCAGGGCTGCTGTTTTGTAGCATATACAGTCCCAGTGCTGCTGTTTTATATCATATACAGTCCAAGTGCTGCTGTTTTGTAGCATATACAGTCCCAGGGCTGCTGTTTTGTAGCATATACAGTCCCAGGGCTGCTGTTTTGTAGCATATACAGTCCCAGGGCTGCTGTTTTGTAGCATATACAGTCCCAGTGCTGCTATTTTTGTAACATATACAGTCACAGTGCTGCTGTTTTAAATCATATACATTCCCCGTGCTGCTCTTTTACAGCATATACAGTCCCAGTGCTGCTGTTTTGTAGCATATACAGTCCCAGGGCTGCTGTTATGTAGCATATAAAGGCCCAGTGCTGCTGTTTTGTAGCATATACAGTCCCAGTGCTGCTGTTATGTACCATATACAGTCCCAGGGCTGCTGTTTTGTAGCATATACAGAACCAGTGCTGCTGTTTTGTAGCATATACAGTCCCAGTGCTGCTGTTTTATATCATATACAGTCCCAGTGCTGCTGTTTTATATCATATACAGTCCAAGTGCTGCTGTTTTGTAGCATATACAGTCCCAGGGCTGCTGTTTTGTAGCATATACAGTCCCAGTGCTGCTGTTTTATATCATATACAGTCCAAGTGCTGCTGTTTTGTAGCATATACCGTCCCAGGGCTGCTGTTTTGTAGCATATACAGTCCCAGGGCTGCTGTTTTGTAGCATATACAGTCCCAGGGCTGCTGTTTTGTAGCATATACAGTCCCAGTGCTGCTTTTTTTGTAACATATACAGTCACAGTGCTGCTGTTTTAAATCATATACATTCCCCGTGCTGCTCTTTTACAGCATAAACAGTCCCAGTGCTGCTGTTATGTAGCATATACAGGCCCAGTGCTGCTGTTTTGTAGCATATACAGTCCCAGTGCTGCTGTTATGTACCATATACAGTCCCAGGGCTGCTGTTTTGTAGCATATACAGGCCCAGTGCTGCTGTTTTGTAGCATATACAGTCCCAGTGCTGCTGTTATGTACCATATACAGTCCCAGGGCTGCTGTTATGTAGCATATACAGTCTCAGTGCTGCTGTTTTATAGCATAAACAGTCCCCGTGTTGCTGTTTTGTAGCATATACAGTCCCAGTGCTGCTGTTATGTAGCATATACAGGCCCAGTGGTGCTGTTTTGTAGCATATACAGTCCCAGTGCTGCTGTTATGTAACATATACAGGCCCAGTGGTGCTGTTTTTTAGCATATACAGTCCCCGTGCTGCTGTTTTGTAGCATATATATTCCCAGTGCTGCTGTTATGTACCATATACAGTCCAAATGCTGCTGTTTTGTAGCATATATAGTCCCAGTGCTGCTGTTTTATATCATATACAGTCCAAGTGCTGCTGTTTTGTAGCATATATAGTCCCAGTCTGTTCTTTTATATCATATACAGTCCCAGGGCTGCTGTTTTGTAGCATATACAGTCCCAGTGCTGCTGTTATGTAACATATACAGTCCCAGTGCTGCTATTTTGTAGCATATACAGTCCCAGTGCTGCTGTTTAAAATCATATACAGTCCAAGTGCTGCTGTTATGTAGCATATACAGTCCCAGTGCTGCTTTTTTGTAACATATACAGTCACAGTGCTGCTGTTTTAAATCATATACATTCCCCATGCTGCTCTTTTACAGCATATACAGTCCCAGTGATGCTGTTTTGTCGCAGATACAGTCCCAGTGCTGCTGGTTTGTAGCATATACAGTCCCAGTGCTGCTGTTTTGTAGCAGATACAGTCCCAGTGCTGCTGGTTTATAGCATATACAGTCCCAGTGCTGCTGTTATGTGCCATATACAGTTCCAGTGCTGCTGTTTTGTAGCAGATACAGTCCCAGTGCTGCTGGTTTATAGCATATACAGTCCCAGTGCTGCTGTTATGTGCCATATACAGTTCCAGTGCTGCTGTTTTGTAGCATATACAGTCCCAGTGCTGCTGTTTTGTAGCATATACAGTCCCAGTGCTGCTGTTTTGTAGCATATATAGTCCCAGTGCTGCTGTTTTGTAGCATATACAGTCCCAGTGCTGCTGTTTTATAGCATATACAGTCCCAGTGCTGCTGTTTTGTAGCATATACAGTCCCGGTGCTGCTGTTATGTACCATATACAGTCCCAGTGCTGCTGGTTTATAGCATATACAGTCCCAGTGCTGCTGTTATGTAACATTTACAGTCCCAGTGCTACTGGTTTATAGCATATATAGTCCCAGTGCTGCTCTTTTTTTAGCATATATAGTCCCAGTGCTGCTGTTTTAAAGCATATACAGTCCCAGTGCTGCTCTTTTTTAGCATATACAGTCCCAGTGCTGCTGTTATGTAACATATACAGTCCCAGTGCTGCTGTTTTGTAGCATATACAGTCCCAGTGCTGCTGTTATGTAACATTTACAGTCCCAGTGCTGCTGGTTTATAGCATATATAGTCCCAGTGCTGCTCTTTTTTAGCATATACAGTCCCAGTGCTGCTGTTATGTAACATATACAGTCCCAGTGCTGCTGTTTTGTAGCATATACAGTCCCAGTGCTGCTGTTATGTAACATTTACAGTCCCAGTGCTGCTGGTTTATAGCATATATAGTCCCAGTGCTGCTGTTATGTAGCATATACAGTCCCAGTGCTGCTGTTTTAAAGCATATACAGTCCCAGTGCTGCTGTTATGTAACATATACAGTCCCAGTGCTGCTGTTATGTAGCATATACAGTCCCAGTGCTGCTGTTATGTAACATTTACAGTCCCAGTGCTGCTGGTTTATAGCATATACAGTCCCAGTGCTGCTGTTATGTAACATTTACAGTCCCAGTGCTGCTGGTTTATAGCATATATAGTCCCAGTGCTGCTGTTATGTAGCATATACAGTCTCAGTGCTGCTGTTTTATAGCCTAAACAGTCCCAGTGCTGCTGTTATGTAGCATATACAGTCCCAGTGCTGCTGTTTTGTAGCATATACAGTCCCAATGCTGCTGTTTTGTAGCATATACAGTCCCAGTGCTGCTGTTATGTAGCATATACAGTCCCAGTGCTGCTGTTTTTTAGCATATACAGTCCCAATGCTGCTGTTTTGTAGCATATACAGTCCCAGTGCTGCTGTTTTGTAGCATATACAGTCCCAGTGCTGCTGTTTTTTAGCATATATAGTCCCAGTGCTGCTGTTTTGTAGCATATACAGTCCCAGTACTGCTGTTTTGTAGCATATACAGTCCCAGTGCTGCTGTTTTGTAGCATATACAGTCCCAGTGCTGCTGTTTTTTAGCATATATAGTCCCAGTGCTGCTGTTTTGTAGCATATACAGTCCCAGTGCTGCTGTTTTGTAGCATATACAGTCCCAGTGCTGCTGTTTTGTAGCATATACAGTCCCAGTGCTGCTGTTTTTTAGCATATATAGTCCCAGTGCTGCTGTTTTTTAGCATATATAGTCCCAGTGCTGCTGTTTTTTAGCATATATAGTCCCAGTGCTGCTGTTATGTAGCATATACAGTCCCAGTGCTGCTGTTTTGTAGCATATATAGTCCCAGTGCTGCTGTTATGTAACATATACAGTCCCAGTGCTGCTGTTTTTTAGCATATATAGTCCCAGTGCTGCTGTTTTGTAGCATATACAGTCCCAGTGCTGCCCTGCTACAGACACATCATCCTACTCTGCTGCATGGACTCTGGGCTGCTGTATATTATGGACTCACAGTACTGCTAGCATGTTGTTAAGAATATCTGTGTGGACTGATAGTGCTATACACTCACTCTGCTGCCTTAGAGTGTACTAAACAGTGTACTTCCCAGCCTCAGTGTGGAATCGGAGCTGGCTGTTTCTGGCTAACTGTTTGTATCTGGCTGAGAATAGCGGGTGCCTGGGCTCGTGTGTGCCCAGCTGGGGCAGTCCTGTTCAGAATCCGGTGATTTCCGATAGGTCTCCTCCTCAGCTGTGCATGGCCTGCGGCTCCTTCTCCTCCTCCTCCTTCTCTCCTTCTCTTCACTCAATCAATCGACTGCCGCAGCTGCCCAGTTACCACAACACACTGTTGGGGGAAGCAGATTACTGGAGAAGTGTGTGAACGTGTGCGTGAATATCTAATGGCAGAAGACATCATCACTGGGTTTATTTGTGTCGGCTGGATCTCTATGGTTCGCCCTGTACTCTGAGGAGGGAGAGACCAGTGCCATGGGCATGTTTTATATACTAACAATCAAGTATGATTTATACTGTAAATACATGTATATCTATGTACAGTACCAGTCAACAGTTTGGACAAATCTACTCATTCAAGGGTTTGTCTTTATATTTTTTAGTAAAATAGTAAAAATAAGGAACAAACCTTGAATTCGTAGGTGTGGCCAAACTTCAAATAAGAATACACGCTTTCATACATTTATACATTCATAACCATGTGATTCATAGACACTACTGAATGCAAGACTAAAACATGAAAACGAAAATGGAAACAAAGAGGTGCGTTGCAAACACTTTCCACTAAATTCCCTTTACCTGAGAATAGCAATCTTGTTTCTATAGTTACCGCCCGTAATGGGTATCCTGGGGTAAAGTATAGACTTTTTACAGTTATCAACCGCAATGGGTTTCCTGGGGTAACATGTAATCTCTTAAATGTGTAGGCCTTTTGTTTCAGCTACCACCCGCTATGGGTTTCATTAGGTCAAATGAACAGGAGGATGGTGAGGGGAGGATGGCTCATATTGATGGTTGGAATGGAGTGGTATCAAACTGAAGGAAACCACGTGTTCGATGAGTCAATAACATTCCATTCATTCCGTCCCAGCCATTACTATGAGCCTGTCCTCCCCAATCAAGGTGCCACCAGCCGCTTGTGGTAAAATGCAACATTCATGAACATGCAGAATAACCAGGCCTTGAATCTTGAGCCTTGTTGCAGTCTATTGCCCTTAACAGGTTACCTGAGATGTGTGTGTGTCTGAGGATCATAAAGGTAAAGGCTGCTTTTCTGTCTTTGTCCTTGGTCATGGCTGTGGCTTCCATTTGTATTTTAGTCTGCAATACATCCGTTCTGTGCTGTTGTGCAGTGTGTGTGAGGTCTAAGCTATAGAATCCCCCCATAGAGGGAGATGCAGACAGGGAGGTGCGGACAGGGAGGTGCAGAAAGGGAGGTGGATACAGGAAGGTGGTGGAGACAGAGAGATGGAGACAGGGAGGTAGAGACAGGGAGGTGGAGACAGGGAGGTGGAGACAGGGAGGTGGAGACAGGGAGGTGGAGACAGGGAGGTGGAGACAGGGAGGTGGAGACAGGGAGGTAGAGACAGGGAGTTGGAGACAGGGCGGTGGAGACAGGGCGGTGGAGACAGAGAGGTGGTGGAGACAGGAAGATGGAGACAGGGAGGTAGAGACAGGGAGGTGGAGACAGGGAGGTGGAGACAGGGAGGTGGAGACAGGGAGGTGGAGACAGGGAGGTGGAGACAGGGCGGTGGAGACAGGGAGGTGTAGACAGGGAGGTGGAGACAGGGCGGTGGAGACAGGGCGGTGGAGACAGGTAGGTGGAGACGGGTAGGTGGAGACGGGTAGGTGGAGACAGGGAGGTGGAGATAGGGAGGTGGAGACAGGGAGGTGGAGACAGGGCGGTGTAGACAGGGCGGTGGAGACAGGGAGGTGGAGACAGGGAGGTGGAGACAGGAAGGTGGAGACAGGGAGGTGTAGACAGGGAGGTGGAGACAGGGAGGTGGAGACAGGGAGGTGGAGACAGGGAGGTGTAGACAGGGTGGTGGAGACAGGGAGGTGGAGACAGGGAGGTGGAAACAGGGAGGTGGAGACAGGGAGGTGGAGACAGGGTTGTGGAGACAGGGAGGTGGAGACAGGGAGGTGGAGACAGGGCGGTGGAGACAGGTAGGTGGAGACCGGGAGGTGGAGACCGGGAGGTGTAGACAGGGCAGTGGAGACAGGTAGGTGGAGACAGGGAGGTGGAGACAGGGTGGTGGAGACAGGGAGGTGGAGACAGGGCGGTGGAGACAGGTAGGTGGAGACAGGTAGGTGGAGACAGGGAGGTGGAGACAGGGAGGTGGAGACAGGGCGGTGGAGACAGGTAGGTGGAGACAGGGAGGTGGAGACAGGGCGGTGGAGACAGGGAGGTGGAGACAGGGAGGTGGTGGAGACAGGAAGATGGAGACAGGGATGTGGAGACAGGGCGGTGGAGACAGGGAGGTGTAGACAGGGAGGTGTAGACAGGGAGGTGGAAACAGGGAGGTGGAGACAGGGCGGTGGAGACAGGGAAGTTGAGACAGGGAGGCTTTGGCACAGAGGTTTTGGCACAGAGGCTTTGACATAGAGGTTTTGGCAGCAGGTGAGACAGCAGGTGAGGTCTCTATTCCAGTTACCACTCTGCTCTGACAGGACTACCCACTTGAGCTCTGAGCAACATGGTGAAACCACCCACACAGAGACTAGACAGCAAACTCAACCACCCCTCCTCCCCATACACCTCCAGCTCCTAAAAACCCATTCTCATCCCCCAGCCCTACTCCCACATATACAACACAACACATACCCTATGAGAACGTGTGAGTCTTCTCTGTGCTCACCCTATAGGGCCTGTCTGATAGGCGTGTAACAGGCTTACGGAGTCCTACTGTGTGGAGATCACATGAGGTGTCATTTCTGTCCTCTGGGTGCTACACAGACACCCCTGCAGTCCGCAATAGCATCTCTGTCCCACTCCCTCTCTCTGCCTGTCTGCCTGCCGTGGGGAGCCCACTCAACTCAGCTGTCCCCTCTCCCTCTGACATGTCTGGAGATTAATTAAACACCTGTACCCAGGCAGCACCGCCACATCACCCATCAGCCCTGCCCAAATCTACCTCCAGACCTGCTAAAATGGGGTGTGTGTGTGTGTGTGTGTGTGTGTGTGTGTGTGTGTGTGTGTGTGTGTGTGTGTGTGTGTGTGTGTGTGTGTGTGTGTGTGTGTGTGTGTGTGTGTGTGTGTGTGTGTGTGTGTGTGTGTGTGTGTGTGTGTGTCTCTCTCTCTCTCTCTATCTCTATCTCTATCTCTCTCTCTCTCCTGGGCAAATCCCGCTCCGGTAGCGAAATCCGCCACAGCAGACGTCAAACGCAGCAGCAGCAGTCTCCAGAGTGGGTGATGACAGTGGGGGTTTATCTGGGATTTAGTTTGATTGTTTTTCCATCGTTGTTGTCATTATAGCTAAAGCTAGCATCGCCGCGTTGCTCTGACCACTCTTATCATTACTGTCTTACCTCAGTGTTACAGGAGTTGTCAATTTTCTAGGGCTTCTCAAGAATTTCTCCTGCTGTCAGGCGGTTGAAAGATTTTCTTCTCCTTTCTTTCTATTCTTCCCTTTCTTCTTTGTTCTTTTCATTTGTTCTCCACCCTTAAAGGAAGTGAGTAGGGGGGGTCAGTGAAGCAGGCAGCTCGCAGACAGAAGCCTTGGTGAGGAGGGACTTTCAGCTCGGCTCTGGGCCTTAATTGAGACATACTGTCAGAGTGACAAGCATATTTGCATGGAGTGTGTTTCTGTTTGGGCTGCATGCATCTCGTTCCGCACTCCTCTCCTCGCCGCGCTGCTCTGTTAATCAGCTCTCCATCACACGCACACACACACACACACACACACACACACACACACACACACACACAGCTGTCCTGAGACGTCTCCTCTCCCAAACCTGACAGATTCTACATAGCGAGTAGGTGGTGGAGAGGGGGAGAGAGAGAGTGGTTGAGAGAAAAGGGGAGAGAGAGGGGAGGAGGGATAGAGAGTGGGAAGAGAGATGGGGGAGAGAGGGAAAGGGGGGGGGGTGATGCCTCGGGCCTGTCTCTTTAATCCTTTCTCTTCTGTGAGCTCCTTTTTCCTCCTTTTTCCTCTGTTTGCTTGTGACTTTATGTCTCTTACAGAAGTTAGAAGCATACACTGTAATTCTCCTGTAGATGCCATTGATCTATGGCATTGTTCAATCATTCAAGTTCTGACACTTCTTTTCTACGATTTCGGAGTGGCATGTAGCCTAGTGGTTAGAGTGTTGGGCCAGTATCCAAAAGGTTGCTGGATCGAGTCCCTGAGCTGACAAAGTACAAATCTGTCGTTCTGCCCCTGAACAAGGCAGTTAACCCACTGTTCCCCGGTAGGCTGTCATTGTAAATAATAATTTGTTCTTAACTGACTTGCCTAGTTAAATAAAGGTTAAATTAATAAATAAATACTGGAAAACATGATTAAATTGTATGATAAGATAGTATCACAGCCTTTGCCTCTGTTTCCGTGACCAAGACCTATTTGAGAATGCTCTTCATTGAGTACAGCTCAAGCTCAGGACCCTGGGATTGAACATCTCCCTCTGCAACTGGACTTTCTGATGGGCCAACCCCAGGTGATGAGGGTAGGCAACAACACATGTGCCTCGTTGACCATCAACACGGGGCCCCTCAGGGGTGTGTGCTTAGTCCTCTCTCTTACAGATAATTGTATGTGTGGGGTACAGAGATGAGTTAAACATTCAAAAATCATGTTAAACACTTTTATTGCACACAGAGTGAGTCTAGGCAACTTATTATCGTAACATAGATGCAAGGAGTCAGGAAACAGGTGCAGTTAGTGCGTTTAACCACCGATACAAATAAAATAAAATAAAATTTGAATTTGTGTGTATGTGTATGTGACAAATGAATTTATCACATACACATGGTTAGCAGATGTTAATGCGAGTGTAGCGAAATGCTTGTGTTTCTAGTTCCGACAATGCATTAATAACCAATGAGTAATCTAACCTAACAATTTCACAACAACTACCTTATACACACAAGTGTAGATGGTATAGAGTACAGTATATACATATGAGATGAGTAATGTAGGGTATGTAAACATTATATTAAGTGGCATTGTTTAAAGTGGCTAGTGATACATTTTTTACATACATTTTTCCATTATTAAAGTGGCTGGAGTTGAGTCAGTATGTTGGCAGCAGCCACTCAATGTTAGTGGTGGCTGTTTAACAGTCTGATGGCCTTGAGATAGAAGCTGTTTTTCAGTCTCTCGGTCCCAGCTTTGATGCACCTGTACTGACCTCGCCTTCTGGATGATAGCGGGGTGAACAGGCAGTGGCTCGGGTGGTTGTTGTCCTTGATGGTCTTTATGGCCTTCCTGTGACATCAGGTGGTGTAGGTGTCCTGGAGGGCAGGTAGTTTGCCCCCGGTGATGCGCTGTGCAGACCTCACTACCCTCTGGAGAGCCTTACGGTTGTGGGCGGAGCAGTTGCCGTACAAGGCGGTGATACAGCCTGACAGGATGCTCTCGATTGTGCATCTGTAAAGGTTTGTGAGTGCTTTTGGTGACAAGCCAAATTTCTTCAGCCTCCTGAGGTTGAAGAGGCGCTGCTGTGCCTTCTTCACCATGCTGTCTGTGTGGGTGGACCAATTCAGTTTGTCCGTGATGTGTACGCCGAGGAACTTAAAACTTTCTACCCTCTCCACTACTGTCCCGTCGATGTGGATAGGGGGGTGCTCCCTCTGCTGTTTCCTGAAGTCCACGATCATCTCCTTTGTTTTGTTGACGTTGAGTGTGAGTGTGAGGTTGTTTTCCTGACACCACACTCCGAGGGCCCTCACCTCCTCCCTGTAGGCCGTCTCATCGTTGTTGGTAATCAAGCCTACCACTGTAGTGTCGTCTGCAAACTTGATGATTGAGTTGGAGGCGTGCATGGCCACGCAGTCGTGGATGAACAGGGAATACAGGAGAGGGCTCAGAACGCACCCTTGTGGGGCCCCAGTGTTGAGGATCAGCGGGGTGGAGATGTTGTTACCTACTCTCACCACCTGGGGGCGGGCCGTCAGGAAGTCCAGTACCCTGTTGCACAGGGTGGGGTCGAGACCCAGGGTCTCGAGCTTGATGACGAGTTTGGAGGGTACTATGGTGTTAAATGCTGAGCTGTAGTCGATGAACAGCATTCTCACATAGGTATTCCTCTTGTCCAGATGAGTTAGGGCACTGTGCAGTGTGGTTGCGCTTGCGTTGTCTGTGAACCTATTGGGGCGGTAAGCAAATTGGAGTGGGTCTAGGGTGTCAGGTAGGGTGGAGGTGATATGGTCCTTGACTAGTCTCTCAAAGCACTTCATGATGACGGAAGTGAGTGCTACGGGGCGGTAGTCGTTTAGCTCAGTTACCTTAGCTTTCTTGCGAACAGGAACAATGGTGGCCCTCTTGAAGCATGTGAGAACAGCAGACTGGGATAAGAATTGATTGAATATGTCCGTAAACACACCAGTCAGCTGGTCTGCTCATGCTCTGAGGACGCGGCTGGGGATGCCGTCTGGGCCTGCAGCCTTGCGAGGGTTAACACATTTAAATGTTTTACTCACGTCGGCTGCAGTGAAGGAGAGTCCACAGGTGTTGGTAGCGGGCCATGTCAGTGGCACTGTATTGTCCTCAAAGCGAGCAAAGAAGTTGTTTAATCTGTCTGGGAGCAAGACATCCTGGTCCGCGACGGGGCTGGTTTTCTTTTTGTAATCCGTGATTGACTGTAGACCATGACACATACCTCTTGTGTCTGAGCCGTTGAATTGCGACTCTACTTGTCTCTATAAGCATCTGACATGGAAACAAACAATACTACCTGATGACTGACAACTCGGTTTTTTTTCACCTTATTTAACCAGGTAGGCCAGTTGAGAGCAAGATCTCATTTACAACTTCGACCTGGCCAAGATAAAGCAAAGCAGTGCGACAAAAACAACAACACAGAATTACACATAAACAGACGTACAGTCGAAAACACAATAGAAAAATCTATGTACAGTGTGTACAAATGTAGAAGGGTAGGGAGGTAAGGCAATAAATAGGCCACAGAGGTGAAATAATTGCAATTTAGCATTAACACTGGAGTGATAGATGTGCAGATGATGATGTGCAAGTAGAGATACTGGGGTGCAAAAGAGCAAGAGGGTAAAGAGTGCTATATAAAGGGTAGGTAATCAAGGGAGTAATGAAGTCCAGGTGTGACTGATGCTGAGAAGCAGGTGTACGTAATGATGGTTGCCAGGTGTGCATTAAGATGGGTTGCCAGGACTGGTGGTTAGTAGACCGGTGATGTTGAACGTCGGAGTTGGGGAGCGGGAGTGGACGTGACAATTATGTGACTAGTTAAGCACATTTTTACTCCTGAACTTATTTAGGCTTTCCATAACAAAGGGGTTGAATACTTATTGACTAAAGACATTTCAGCTTTTCATTTTTTATTAATTTGTAAACATTTAAAAAAACAACATTTAATTTTGACATTATGCGGTATTGTGTGTCCGCCAATCACACATTTTTTAATTTAATACATTTTTAATTCTGTCTGTAACACGACAAAATGTGGAATAAGTCAAGGGGTGTGAATACTTTCTGAAAGCAATGTATATGTGCATGGCTACCTTAATTACCACGTACACCTGCACATCAACTGGGTACTGTTACTCCCTGTCACAGGAGGTTGATGGCACCTTAATTGGGGAGAACAGGCTTGTGGTAATGGCTGGAGCGGAATAGTGTAATGGTATCAAATACATCAAACATGGGTTCCATGTGTTTTATACCATTCCGTTCGCTCCTTTCCAGACGTTATTATGAGCCGTCCTCCCCTCAGCAGCCTCCCCTGCTCCCTGTATATTGCCATGTTATTTTTACTCATTATTTGTATTCGTTATTCACTGTGTATTTTATTCACTATTTATATATTTTTATGTTTAACTCTGCATTGTTGGAAAAGCATTTCCCTGTTGGTCTACACCTGTTGTTTACGAAGTATGTGACAAATAACATTTTATTGGATATTTTTATTGGATATATCATTATGGGAAAGCCTGATTGCTAAAACTCTTGTCTTTCTTCGTTCCTCATAAGAAGGATATGAAAAAAACTGTTGTGTTGCTATTCACATTGAAGTCCCTCTCCTTTGTCTGCATGGTGGAGAGTGATTCACTGACCCAAAGCTTCCCTGGAGGCTAGATGCATTACCTCCAATTTAGAGAAGTTCATTTGATTATTCCCATAGTTAATGGGTGGCAATAGTCATTGCTTTATTCCGGTACGTTGTATGGACCAGGCTCGGCAGAATATGCATTGTAATTAAAATAAAAGGCAAAACTCTAATAGGCATTTTGTTCTAGGAGCTCTTGGGGAATATGGATTATGAATGAGGGCAGAAACAGACCTGCTGTGGTTTCAATATGTATGAACCCTTTCATGTTCAGAGCACTGGCTCTTTGTCTGCCTCAGCAGGTGAGAGGAGAGGAGGAAGGAGCACTTTCACAGAGTCAGAGAGAGAGAGGGAGAGAAAGAGGGAGAGAGGGAGAGAGGGAGAGAAAGAGGGAGAGAGGGAGGGAGGGAGGAAGCACGGAAGGAAGCACGGAAGGAAGCACGGAAGGAAGGAAGGAAGGAAGGAAGGAAGGAAGGAAGGAAGGAAGGAAGGAAGGAAGGAAGGAAGGAAGGAAGGAAGGAAGGAAGGAACAGACAGTGTTCTGCTGGATGGCCTACAGATTAGGTAGATATATAAAGTGCAAAAGTTACTGTAAACCTCATTATGACTTAACCTGTAGACCATCCAGCAGAATGCTGTCTAACATGCTAACAGATTATAATGAAGTTTACAGTAACTTTTGCACAGCACATTGTTTTTGCACTATGAAAAATTCCCCCAAGACTGAGCATGAGTGTAATCTTAAATGAGGAAGGTGCCATCAGATACAAAGCTCTGGTCAATGTGGTCACTAAATTAACAGGTTTCTGCATACAAGATATGTACTGCTAGCCTTGTAAATACCAGACTGATTACAGTCATAACACATGCATGTAAGACACACACACACAGTAGTCCGTTCAGATGGGGCTGGCTGGTGGAATGTTCTTTTTTTACAGGCACTCCAGAGAAGTATTCACAGCACACTGACAGACTGGTTCAACTGGCCCTCCAGCCTCAGTTTAATTAAACACACTTTCATTTTGTCCTCCTGCATGTGTCCCTTCTACTCTACCCCCACTCTCCCACCCTCCCTCCCTCCCTCCCACTCTGCCTGTCTTCTTCCCTATCTCTCTCCCTTTCTGCCTGTCTCCCTTCCTCCCACTCTCTCTGTCTCCTTCTCTACTTCCTTCCACTTTACATCGCTTACTTCCTCCTTCCTCCTTCCCTTACACCCTCCCTCCCTTCCTCCCTCCCTTCCTCCCTCCCTCCCTCCTTCTATTCCTCCCTTCCTCAGCTCCTGTCGGAATTCAATGAAGCGCTCTCCCCCATCCATCGTGGCCGTGCCACGCCACGCCACGCCATGCCACGCCACGCTGCTGCCTTTGTTTGCTGGCACCAAGCCATTTGGCTGGGCTCTGTCAGCTCCTCTCCTCTTCTTTCTCCTAATTAGCTGTGTTGTTCTCCTCCTCCCAAGATCCCCCTGTTTCAAGTTCAGACAAACAGCACCAGGCTTTAATCCCACTTCCCCCACCTCCCCCACCCCTCCAGCCACAGGTATAGGGCCCACCATGGCCCAGATGTGACCCCTGGTGATGACCTCTGTGTGGAGGCTGTGACCCCTGACCTCTGGTCTGTCTACCACTCTGGGTCTGGTCTGGTACTACAACTTAACCCAATCACCACCAGGCACTCTGGCTGCCACAATGATTTCTGCCTTTGAGCAGTGAACCTCAGAGTGATGTGGAAGAAAAGGGGATTTTGGACAATGTAGCGTGAGTGATATGTACCCTTCAGGCACTTTAGGGCGATTGGGATGCAATGTTTTAGCGGTGGTTAGGCAATGCATAAGGTGTATAATGATTTAGAGAGAAAAATAATGTTGCTGGAGCTGTTCCTGGGCTGTTCGGGGGATGCTCTCAGTAATGAGCTATGGTACCCTAGGGTACACATTAACATTCCATTCACATTGTGCTACATCAATGCTAACAATTAAGACGTACTCATCAGCAGAGTAAATATACACCCAAGCCGCTGCATGAAACTTAGTCCTCTTAAACTCCTCCTGCTTCCGTGAGAAAAAGACCCTCAAGTCAAGCGATTCAGGCTGAACTCAAAGGAATTCGGAGGTATTGGTTGCTTCAATTTGAATAGACACTTTAAGGTGAGAAGGAACAAGGTTTTCACAGATCACACAGTATGCATTATTTGGCTGTATAGTTCACACCCATTAGTCCAATTTCATATCCAAGAGTCTGCATGACAGCTATATATGTAATTATGTTCAATAGTGAATAGTGACCAATAGTGACTATTAGCACTGGAGGGGAGACTACTGTGTGTGTGTGTGTGTGTGTGTGTGTGTGTGTGTGTGTGTGTGTGTGTGTGTGTGTGTGTGTGTGTGTGTGTGTGTGTGTGTGTGTGTGTGTGTGTGTGTGTGTGCGTGTGCGTGCGTGCGTGCGTGCGTGCGTGCGTGCGTGCGTGCGTGCGTGCGTGCGTGCGTGCGTGCGTGTGTGTGCGTGCGTGCGTGTGGAGCTTCAGAGACACTGGGAGTCTGCATGGTGCCAGAGACAGGGTGAGCTGCACTCTGGGCCACAGCTTTATTCAGGAGAACTGGCGAAGATATTGAGGTTTCTCCATTTAAACGGATCTGATGAACAAACCCCTCTTATTGTATTCTCCTCTCCTCCTGCCCCCCTCCTCCTCAGTACAGGCCTGCAGCTCGCTCTTGCTCTCTAATGGTGAAAAAAGGGAATTGCAGCTCATGAATAAACTGACCCAGCAGGCCAGGGTCATAGATATGAGTTGAGAAATCTGTCTGTTGCAAACAATTAGACCAAATGGGATTTAATTGTGTAATTCTGCACAATGATCTGAATTTACAGCTATACTGCTCAATTAAAGACATCTCAGGCAATATGTCTGGAAATCAAATGCATGATTTCTGTAGTATTGTGCACCTGTTATTACCGGCTGAAGAGCCAAATGTTTGTTGAGTCTATTATGAGTGTAAACACAGGCAGTTATTACCATATCAAGTGAATCCATAATTCACCCTGTGTCTGCCAGAGCTTTGTGACATGTGTGTACTTAAGGCACACCTGGCTAACTAGTGACTAGTTCATGATTGGCAGGGTTTGGTACAGTGACAGTACAGTCCATCAGCTGTAAACCTCAATGCTGCTGTATCAATGCAGCGCAGACGTTCCCCACGCAAGGCTGTCACGGCGGGCTGACAAGCCTCAGAAACACACATCTAATCTTAGCCTGCTTTTAATCTCGTCCTCAACCACACGTGTGGAGAATACAGGGAGAATGACACACTGTACAAATATTAAACATCCTTCCAGCGTATTCATACATCATTTTTTCTCTGGAGCTTTTTACATCTCTGCTTTCCCCTATTTTTTTATTTCCTCTCTCACTCTTCCCCCCCGTCCCTCTCTCTCTTCCTCCCTCTCTCTCCGTGTCATTGTCTCCTCAGAAGTCCTGGCAGCGGGATCATCTCCATCTCTTAGTGTCAATTAAAAGTGAAATATCTGCATTTGTCAACGTATCATTTGTGGCCGGCGTGACGCTCCTCTGATTTTGTCGGCGATTCCTGACACGTGGGAGAGAGCAGGAGACGGCCGTCTCCCTCATTAGAGCGAGAGCTGGCATCATGATGGCTGACACTGGCGAGCGCCACCTCCTCCTGACATGATACTTACCCAGGAACAGCCCTCGTCTGTCAGGGCTGTCACACAACAGCGCTGGGGGAGCGGGCCCCTGCACACCAGGCACCCATCTCTCAGGGCTCAGGAGGAGAAGGGGGAGGGAGGAGGGGTGTTGGAGATCAGTGCAAGGCTGGGTGCTGGATTGTCTTTGTCCTAGTTTTCTATTGACTGTGTCTATTTTTATTTATCTCCCTTCCTCCCTCCTTATCTATACTTAGTGTATTCTGAGTACCCAGATCAAGGAAAATGTAGTTTATTAGATGAGACCAATCATCTTTTTTTCACAAAAATAGTGTAGCATTCACAGCTTTAAATTGTCTTCATCAGGCTTACCTAAGCTGAGAACATTGTGTATAAATTGTGTTGGAGTCTGTGAAAGCTTTTATGATATATCTACTGTAAGGTGTCAGATACCTGGAAGGTTGTGGTAAGATAGTAAAGTAATAGAAAAGTAAATATGTTCTACATTGTACAGTAGATTACATCATATCTAGATAAGGAATATTTTATACCTTCTTTTATGGCTGGGAGGGGTATTGGAATTTGAGATGCCCAGTGTGTGTGTGTGTGTGTGTGTGTGTGTGTGTGTGTGTGTGTGTGTGTGTGTGTGTGTGTGTATACGTGGGTGTGTAGATTCCAGCCCAGCATTCCTGCCTCCTCTGCCCCCACGCTGTGGATCAGGGAAGAAGCCAGCCAGCGATCCTTTCCTCTACAGTTCTGTTCATTAGGGAGGGTGAGAAGCACTGACCACCACTGCACTGCTCTGAGGGTGGAAGTTATGATAAAGACACAAAGGAATTCACCATGAGCTCTTCAAAGAGGCCAGAGAGTGAGGAAGGAGGGATGGTGCAGAGTGAGAGGAGAGAGAAAGAGAGAGAAAGAGGAGGAGATAAGATGGAGACTGTGATGATAAAGGATTTTTCTATAAATTGAATGATCCCTCAGGATATTCAGCCAACATCATTGTTCTAACTTTTTCACATATCATAACCTTTAAATGTAAGCACCTTTGTCAGCATTACTGTAAAGTGTAATAATAGTCCTTCCCAAATGTTTCTTCTAAGCTCAGCACTCCCTCCTGTGGGTTCCTCTTGCTTGTGTGGATCAGGCTTCACATCTCTGTCTGGCCCTTATCCTGGCTGTGTCCCTCTCCCTCTTGGTTTACTTGAGTGAAATCATTGTAGTTCCCTCAGTTGTTCTCATATTATGTCAGCAGAGAAGATTTAATTTAGAATTATTTTCTTGGACCGGATGGGCCCCTCCATTTCAAAATCATAGGCCAGTTCCCATTCTCTTGGATCAGTGAGCTAATTTTAAATCTGGAATCATACTCTTCGTTTCATTTGGGATGAGCGAGAGAAGATTACTGTGTCGTGTCTGAAGGGTCCTTTCTTACTTTGTTATAACAGACAATTTCCAGGTCTGTTACTTTATGAGAAGAAACAGACCTGTGCTTGTGAGAGACTGTATTTCTATATCATTTATTTTTCAATGAAGGCGTTATTAGGCGTTACAAACATGCATTGTGCCGCTCTGCTCCCTCCACGATTCCCTTATTTTGCTACAGCACTGAGAGAGGGGATCCATTCAGGAGCATTGCATTCATTTAAAAGACACAAACCATAGGCACTGAATTGCAAATTCTATTTAACAAATAGATAGTCAAACCCTTATAGCAGGGATGTCAAACTCATTCCACAGAGGGCCGAGTGTCTGCAGGTTTTTGATTTTTCCTTTCAATTAAGACCTAGACAACCAGGTGAGAGGAGTTCCTTACTAATCAGTGACCTTAATTCATCAATCAAGTACAAGGGTGGAGCAAAAACCTGCAGACATCCATCCCTCCGTGGAATGAGTTTGACACGTGCCTTATAGGATAACTGTTGACTTATAAGATAGTTACAAACAGAAACGTACACAGCAGGTCCCTTACTTCATGATGTTTTTATTATCCTTCTTTTATATCAGCTCTTTTGCAGCAGTTTAACCGTTGAAATCCAACAGAAACGTTTACGTTTTCAATAAATCACATTATATACAATTACATCATGTTACAGTGTTACTATCCAATCACATTTTACAGAATCACAGAATACTCCTTGTATATACCAGTGTAGCCTACCCAGCATCCCATACTGTTGAGTACACTGTACTTTGTACTGCGTGAGTAGAGATGCGTCCAGTGAAGGCTCCTACCATACTGTTCAGTGCTGAAATACAGGTCAGTCCAGTCTATCCCCTGTTGTAGATTAATCCAGGGTGTACCAGGATTGGGGTCAAATCAGTTTTCAATTGACAATTGACTTTGTGAATTGAAAAATCCCCATAGAAAGCAATGGGCTATGTTCACTTCCTGAATTGACTTTATTGAAAACTGAATTGAACCCAACCCTGGCATGTATTCTGTGAAATCCAGCACTGGAGCAGAGATGATGTCAATGTATACACAGTAACATGTCTCCCAGTAAAATATAATCCAGCCATGCAGGAATAAGAGGAGGAGGCCCAACAGAGCTAGAACAGGCAGCATGCTTTGTCTATCTGTCTGTCATACTGCTCTACAGCATTCCACAAAGACATCAATAAAATCATCACAGTGAGTTTCCCTTTGAGACAATACATGGCTTCATCGAACATATAGATACAATATACAGGAGTAAAATGTTGGGTTTGTCAGCATTCCATCCATTCTGTTAGGAAGGCACATACAAACAACTCATTCATAAAGTAATTTAGAAGTCAATTCATAACAAATACTTATCTTTCAATTATTTGCCTTTAGTAGGGTCTGCATGATCTTCATATCTAGCTAATTTGATAGAAAAATATAGTGCCTTATTTTCATTCAGCTCAGTTACGGTATAAATGTGGTACAACATCCATAGTTACAGAGAGCGAAAACATCCATTGATCACTTGGCTGGTTAAGTTAGTGGCACTGGTGAGCAAAGACTAAGAGACAGGAGTGTAGGTTTGGGTAAAAGCAACCTGTCTGAAGACTGTGGCATCAGAGTTGAAGTTAGCTGATAACATTAACATGGTCTCAATCCACTTTCTAGGACTTTTAGGAGCACCTCGTACATTTACATAAGACAGTGACATGAACAAAAACACAGCAAATATTTAGAAATAGATCATTATTTACATTGTTGGTATAGCCTGTTAACTTACATAGTGCACATCCCGAGAAAAATACAATGTTTTACCATCAAAGTCGTCATTCGTGTGAACTCACACATAATCATTGTGGGGTACAGAATGTTCACAGGTAGGTATTTTATAGAAAGACACTGGAATCAAGTATGGTTCATCACTCCAGAGAAGGGATTAGCCGAGGAGACTCAACCCGACAGCATTTCTCGAGTCTTGGGAAGAAGACCGTCTCTATCCTGTCTTTCTCTGAGGCTCTGACAGATCATGTCACTTCTTTCCATAGAGGGATGAGCTCTGGGTTTAACCACCCCCACCACCATGACCCAGCAGCAGCAGTGTGGCGGGGGCACCACTGTAAGGGCATATGTCCACACCACTGGTGGCCTTTCACCCCTTGGACACCTCTTAATGAGTCTGACCAGTCCTCGCCTGTCTGTTTGTGTGTCTGAACCAGAGAGTGTAGGTGTATGCAGCCAAGCAAAGGAAGTGTGTGTTTCTGTTGTGTGTAGGGCTCATATGAGCCTCTCCTCAGGGGGCACTTTGAGCACGCTACCCATCTCCAGCCGTGCCCCTGCCACCTCCTGGGCACTGGGACTATAGGTGCCCTCTGACTGGCGCTTCTTGCGGGCGGTCAGCACCATGAAGACCAGGGCCACCACAGCCAGCAGCACACACAGGCTGGCCAGAGGGATGGCCACCACTAGCCAGGGCACACGCTCCCTCTGCTCCTGTCTCTACAGAGGGGACAGAGCAGGACAACAGGCCTTACTTCTCACTCAAACTGAGATTAGAGGAACTACAGTTTAAATAGTTTAATACATCAGCTCTTTTGATCCAATCTGGTCTATGTATAAGCTTTTGATACTCAACACACATTAGCATTACATACTAGACTACTGTAACATATACACCTACACTATGTACTGGTTACATGCAGACTGTCAGTTATTGAGTGCGATATGGGGAGATACAGTATGTGGTCACCTACATTGTTTTCACACTGTGTGCCGCTGAAGCCCGGCATACACATACACTGGAAGCTGTTGAGTCGGTCCAGGCAGGTAGCACCGTTGAGACAGGGACTGGACTCACACTCATCTGTCTCTGCCTCACACCTGGGAAAGAACTTCAGGGGTTCAACACAACACTGACACACCAGCAGTCCCACAGCTCGCTGTAATTACAACAGGAACCTTGCACTGTCCAGCCATTGACATAGACAGCATTTTTACCTTAGACATATAGGGCTGGTTTACTGGACACAGGTTAAATGGTGACTGCACTTCCTATTTTGGCCTCGTTTTGAAGATTGCTCATTAAGAAATGCTAGCGGACATGAATGAAGCCAAATGAGAGTTGTCTTGGGAGTGTGGTTTGATGTGGGAGGTCTTAGTCACACAATTTTACATTGTTTGTCAGTGCCCCAAATCACTTGCTAGCTAGCTAAGTTCGAACTGTGTCCGATTACCCACACTTGCATCCTAAATTGTCGGCCGTTTGAGTAAGTTTAATAATATGCCACATTTAAAAAATCTAGTATACTTTAAATGCCAGGATGTCATTCTCCTTCTGGCAGCTGATCAATTAGATATTGGGGATGTGCTACCGAATCAACAATAGTGGGAAACAATGCAATCTCAGTATGTGAAAAAAAAGGTTTACATATGAATAGGAATTTTCGAAAAATCGGATGGTTTAAAGGCCAGGATGTTATACTCATTTCCTCTCTTCATTTAGTAGAATTCGCTGCACACTTTTCTACAAAGAGGTGGGCTGCGAGGGATAGGCCCTAGTTCTCTTCAAGTAGCCAAACAACAAAACTATTATGAAGATGCCGAATAACGAAGCTTCTGTGGTGGTGTTCAAATGTAGCTAAGTAGTTTTTGTTCTCCTTAATTAAAATGATCACCAGTTTTGACTTTTACCCAAAGTGGATTTCTGTTTTCTCATTGAAAAGTGTTACTTGTTCTCTCTCATTGAAAAGTGTTTCTCGTTCTCTTGGCCTTCGTCAGAGCTTTAAAACTAAATACACAAACATCTTTTTATTTCTGAATGTGTCGGCAGACTCAGGATGTGGCTGCTTTAATGATGTCATGTTATTTAGGCCTTTTGATTTGAACATATAGATTGTTTTAGTTTTGTAGGCTACCTATTTAGTTATTACATTTTTGGATCAAGCCTTAGCAGTCATTCTTATTTCTTTCCCAATGATTAAGGTTTTAGTTTATTATGTTGCTGTCCAGCGGTTCTGAATTTGCGATGCACACGACTGTCCACGTTTTTCCGTACAATAGCCTTTTGATTTGAACATTTGAAAAGTGTTGGTGTGTGTACTAGACTATTTGATTGAATTTATATACAGTAGCAGTCAAAAGTTTGGACACACCTACACATTCAAGGGTTTTTCTTATTTTTTTCTATTTTCTACATTGTGCAGTAATAGTGAAGACATCTATGAAATAAGACATACGGAATCATATAGTAACCAAAAAAGTGTTAAACAACCACAATCACCCGACCTCAACCCAATTGAGAGGGTTTGGGATAAATTAGACCGCAGAGTGAAGGAAAAGCAGCCAACAAGTGCTCAGCATATGTGGGAACTCCTTCAAGACTTTTGGAAAAGCATTTGTAACGCAGGTCAACTAATGTTGAATACTTATCGTTACAAGTGAGATTCCAGTAACCAATCATATATTGCTATTGATATGTTTAATGTGACAGCTATTACAAATCAGCTGTCAGAAGCTGCATGACGAGCAGTTTATTTTGAGCCAATCAAAACTCAATAATCTCTTAGTCCCTCTCCTAACTTCACGTTATACACCAGTTGGCGCCAACATGCTAAAAAAGAGCTAGAATGGAACGTGAAAAGCTAAGAAAAACTATGTTTCAAAATGTTGAGAAGTTGTATAAAACTGAACTAAGAAGAGAGAACTGGATGTTAACATTAACTTATCTATACAAACATGCTGTGAAGGGATTTAGGGAAAGATTGACGCCAGGATTTGGTGAGTTTTGGTGTGGAGAACGAGCTGCTAGCATTTAGTGTAGCTAAGCTATTGCTAGCATTTTGTGTGTGTACATACTGAACCAAGCATACGCACAAGCCGTTAACATTTAGGCTAGCTCAGTTATCAATCAATTGAAATAGCAAACGTTAGTGATCATGCTAATCATGCATGGCCAACTATTTTAGTTTTCATACTTTTATAAAATGTGATTAGCTAGTATCATAATCCATTTTGGTACACTGTTATGTTTTAGATTACTTTATAAGAAATGACATGTAGGTGTAAGCACTAGTACTTTTCATTTGCCCGGACTTGTCTATTGTTCAGTCCACGTGAGCCTAGTGCAGTAGTGAAAGTGTAAAGCATTTTGACTAAGTTTTATTTTCTTAGTCCTGTAAGAGATTAAAGCTAAGCACTATAATAATGGTTATATGAAAGTACTCATGGTGTATATATTGTGTGATCCTGTTTGTAAAACAGGTCAGGTTTTTTGAGTATGGTTTCAGTTCCACCAAGGATGGCGAGCAGCCCGAACCCAGGACATTGATAAGAAGATTTGCATCCAAAGATTTAATTTCCTTGGAGAACACCAAATTTGCACTGCCATACTACGGTGTGGTAGGATATTTCTTGCAAAACATCATTGCATCATTCATTGCAGTGGGATTGTTATTATAAGCACATGCTACACTTAAACACCTTACAGTGTTTATTGATAGGCACAGTCACTCACATTTGATTCCATGTCTTAGTGTTTTATAAGTCAGTATTTGTGAATTGGGTTGTGTTTTCTGTGGATTCATGTTTTTTGTATTGCTATTGAACTTTGAACATTGAAATCTGAGAGACCCTCAGATTAAAATAGAGTTGGGTGCACCCTAGTAAACTATAGGCAGGATATATGGCCGAAATCTAAGTCTATTGTACTATTGATGTATTTCATTCATATTGAGCTCATTGTACAAATTTCACATATTAATATTTACTCAAGGTGATTCAGTTTTTGTAAGTATTTTTTATTTACAAAATACAAGCCGGCATTCTTTTCCTAAATGATTCAGTTATGTGGTTTTCATTTCTCCCTACTGCTCCAGTAGTGAACCTAACTGGTCCAATAGAGTTTACGCTTAAACATAGTGCCCATAGTGTTAAGCAATTGTTACACATTTGTCATGAAGCTGGTTGAGAGAATGCCAAGAGTGTGCAAAGCTGTCATCAATGCAAAGGGTGGCTACTTCGAAGAATCTCAAATATAAAATATATTTTGATTTGTTTTACACTTTTTTGGTTACTACATGATTCCATATGTGTTATTTTATAGTTTGATGTCTTCACTATTATTCTAAAATGTAGAAAATAGTAAAAAATATAGAAAAACCCTTGAATGAGTAGGTGTGTCCAAACTTTTGACTGGCACTGTATATTACAGCAAACTCCATAAAAGGCTTAGGGCCAAGGGTTATTTCAACATAACATTGGCGATGTGTTGTCTTATGGAAACAAGTCTGAGGCGCTGCATAATGGGCAGGTCTGTTTCACTGTCTTCTTCTTCTTCTATCGTATTATGACGGTTCGCAAACACCTCCGATCTCCAGCACCATGGGCACCCCCACAGTTAACACACACAACTCTTTCCACCGATACTACACATTCCTTTGTCTCATGCCCTCCTGCTGACTTCTCACATCTAGGAATCTCCCTCCTACACACTGCTGCAACATGACCATAAGCTTGGCACCTAAAACACTGTAATGGGTTTGGGACTAAATCTCTCATGGGATAAATTATACATCCTAACTTGACCTTGTCGGGAAAGACTCAGCAGGAAACTCTGCAGGAAAGACAGTATCCTCTCTGTTTCACCACACTCTTCACCAGATCTGTGTCGCACCAAATGGCAGGAGTCACAGACACCGGGAATCTTCAATTTCAGTTGATCCTCCTCCACACTTAACGCCACCCCCGTTATCATTCCTTTCAACAGCGCCTTGCTCCAGAGAGCAAAGCAAGTCACAGCTCTTGTCCCTAGTTGTGTGGTCTGGAACGCCCGCTCCCGCTGGACAGAAGAAACGCAAAAAATCATCACGAGTCCACTTTGAGTTACTTTCACCAATTCAACAGTCCCCAACCTCTTCTCCACCCAACCTGACACCACATATGAATCTGCCAGAAGGCAAGAATCTAGCCTTTCCAAAAATCTCACTCCCACTGGGCCAGAATCATCTTTATCATCATCAGGACAAGGCTCAAACTAGGCGCTTTTTACCTCACCTGCCACCGCAGTGAATTCATCCTCACTCTTTTCACATTCAATTTCTTTCTGTAGCTCTTCCAAAAGTTCTGTGTGATCCACCATTCCATATTCACTCAAAACATGTTCCACTTTTCTCCTTTTCATTTTTTCCTGTCCGCCATCTTCTCCTTCATCAGATCTTCCAGAAGGCTTGTGCATTCCCCATTCCATATTTACTTATAATATGTTACATTTTTCTTATTTTTTTCCTGTCCGCCATCTTACCCCCAGCTCATGGCCACACCGGCTGCCACATTCAATCACCATGCCATGCAACAACAAAAAGCGTGTTTCATTGTCTGGATGTTCTGGATGCTATGGTTATATAGAGCGTGTGCAGCTGAGAAAGCGCAATCAGCACAGCTGCTTCTCTCATGTTAGGGGGCACTAGGCAAGTGGGCATGATCCATAAAATCTAAAATCTAAAATCACTAAAATGAATGTTGCTGACTCATATCGATGCCACATAGGCCGTTTAAAACTAGAGAAGTTGGTTCTAAGAGGCAGTTTACCTTTAAGCCTAGTCCATTGAGCATGCATTTAAGTCCACGAAAATGTGAAATGCATGAAATGATAGGTTTGGGATCTCACCAGTCCCCAGTGTATCCAGGCTTGCAGGTGCAGTTGGCACCCCAGATCCCATCCATGCAGACTCCACTGTTGTCACACTGCGTATCCTCATCACACTGCTGTGGAGGGAATCTCCGCCTACCGAACACACATATAATAGAGTCATTACAACTTCTACACAAACTAAACACACACACACAGTGTTGTGATTTTTCCAGTCAGAAGCATGCACAAGTTTGTGGTACTCACTGACAGCGGCGGCCGCTGTATCCAGGGAGGCAGACGCAGTGGTACTTGCTCGTCCCGTCCAGACAGGAGCCTCCGTTCAAACAGCTGTGTTCCAGGCAGTCATCCACCTCCTCATCACAGTCTCTGCCCCCCCAGCCTTTGTGACACTCACACCGGTAGTCTGCCAGCAGGTCTGTGCAGGTGCCATGGGCACAGAGGCCTGAGGCACACTCATCTGTGTCCCTCTGGCAGAACTGTCCTTCCCAGCCTGGGGCACAGCTGCAGTTTAACAGGTTCCAGAGGTCCTGGCAGAAGCCCTGGTTGAGGCAAGGCTGGGACTGGCACACATCGGCGCCAACACACCCCATCTTGGGCTCCTGGCCTCCCTGCCTGATAAACCGGGCTGCCTGGGGGGAATCCTGGTCGTCCACCAGGGGTAGGTAGACTCCTCCCACCCTCAACTCCCCCAGACAGCCTGTGTAGTTCTCTGCCATCCACACAGTGGTGTCGTTGAGAAAGTTGAGATTCCCGGCTGTGCCCATGGTGCTGCCCACCCTGCGCCCGTCCACAGTGAGGCGCCAGCGGGACACAGGTTGCAAGGGGTCGGCCATGGCAAGGTGGAGATGGTGCCAGGCCCCATCTGAGATGGGCAGGTCACTGGTGAATGCCTGCAACTCCAGACTGTTGCCGCTCAGTAGTTTGACTAGCAGGGAGGAGTTGAGTAGACCCAGACAGAAGACCTCTGCTCCGTTAGTGGCCCGCAGCAGCACGCCGTTCTCCTTCCGCGTACGTATGTCCACGGAGACACTGGTCACCGAGGCGACTAGCGAGCCGTTAGCAGTGAACTGCAGAGCGTTGCTCTCAAAGGTGGCGTTAGTGAGACCTGGGGGAAGAGCAGTATCGTATATACACTGAGTATGCAAAACATTAAGAACACCTGCTCTTTCCATGTCACAGACTGGCCAGGTGAATCCAGGTGAAAGCTATGATCCCTTATTGATGTCACTTGTTAAATCCACTTCAATCAGTGTGGATGAAGGGGAGGAGACAGGATAAAGAAGTATTTTTAAGCCTTGAGACAATTGAGACATGGATTGTGTGTGTGCCATTCAGAGGGTGAATTGGTAAGACAAAATATTTAAGTGCCTTTGAACGGGTATGGTAGTAGGTGTCAGGCGCACCGGTTTGTGTCAAGAACCACAAAGCTGCTGGGTTTTTCAACAGTTTCCCGTGTGTATCAAGAATGGTCCACCACCCAAAGGACATCCAGCCAACTTGACACAACTGTCGGAAGCATTGGAGTCAACATGGGCCAGCATCCCTGTGGAACGCTTTCGACACCTTGTAGTGTTCATGCCCTGACGAATTTAAGCTGTTCTGAGGGCAAAAGAGGGTGCAACTCCATATTAGGAAGGTCTTTTTAGTCATACCTTTCAATATGTAATATTCAGTATTATCTGCTATTTGTTATTTTGTGTGCATGTTTATGGCTGAAAGAGAGCAAGAGACTGAGACTGTCAGAAAGGGAGTGAGGGAGTGAGATAATGTATCAAAAATGTCCACTTACACTCATAACCGTCAACTAGATCCACACACTGGCTGCCCATGACACAGGGGTCACTGACACACCACACGCGTGTATCACATCGCCTGCCAGAGAAGTTCATGGGACAGGTGCACTCAAATTCATTCCAGGTGACCATGCACGTTCCTCCATTCTGACAGGGACCAGTCTGAGGAGAACTTAGAAATTAGTGTCTGTTACAAAGACTGAACTCAAAAGTCTTTATCGGGACCCTAACCTGACAAATCGAGTCAGCGCTTGTACCAAGTATCCTTGAACAGTTACACCCACTCCTGCAGTTACAGTAATACATCTCTAAAGATTAAAGTTTCCATTGATGTTACTGTACCTTGCATGCCTCATCACTGACACAGCCATCCAACACATTCTCAGCTTTGTTTGGGAAGTAGCACTGGTACGCTTCGTGGGTGTGGCACTCCTCCTTTGTGTGGTTGGGATACAGCTGCATGTGGTCCAGAGTGATGTCCTGCAGGCAGCCTTTGAAGTGACCTCCCCAGGGGGCAGTGGACTCCCCCGGTGGCAGACCCCCGATGTACACCACATCCCCCCGTTCCATCCTCACCCTCCCCAGGGAGAGCTGTGTACCAGCCTGTCTGAACCCTACCTGACCCTGGCGTATCGTCACAGTAACCAGCTCCCTCTGTCCGCTGGTGAAGTAGGTATTGTTAGAGAACAGAGTGGTGGGGGGGCTGTTGAAGACCAGGGTTCCCTCCCGCAGGTACAGGATGAGGTAGGCCCTCCTCCCTCTCCGCAGCTGGAGGAGCAGGCCGCTGGGATTCAGAGAGCGGAGGAAGAAGGAGATGTTGAAGTTCTCACCATCAGTTGTGTTGATGTTGAAGGCAGCATAGCTCACTGTTTCTTCATTACTGAATGTCCATGAGGGGTATTCTGAGGCAAGCAACAAAAAGCAATGCTTTCAGTGTGAATGACAAAACCTGTACAAACCAGTGTTGTTGAAGGAAACTGGTTGTAAGCTGAGTAACCCTCTTTAAATGACCGTATAGTGCCAACGCCTGGTGTTTACAGTTTATTGTATAGTTTTTACATAATTTTAAAAGCAATATTTGAAAACTAAAAAGTCAAGTAGTAATTTTTTAAAAGCTATAACAGTTCTTACCTTCTTCACACAGGGAGCCATGATAGGGTCGATGACACTCACAGCTGAAGCTAGTCCACAGGTCAATACACTGCCCACGATGATGGCAGGGGTCAGGATGACACCAGTCAGTCTTGTTGCAGCCCAGCTCCATGTCTTGGACGTGCTCTAGAGAGAAATCCTGTGGCAGAACACGCTGGTGGTCAACCTGTAGATCCTCCATGCAGCCAATGAAACCCTTCCTACTCTTTGTGTTGTCCAGATACTTCTGGGGGGCCCCACCCACATAGACTTCTGGGAATGATCCATGTTGGAAGAAGACCAGTTGGTTGTGTCCTTCGTTCTCCACTGTGCATCCCTCGTCATTGTCACAGACTGGTCCTTTGACCATCAGTACCAGCTTCTCATCCATGGTCACTTTGGCCTCATGCCAGTCTCCGTCGTTGACTGGGAGATGGTAGGTGGCCTGTAGCTCCTTCCCTGATCCAGCGCTAGCCTTGAGGAGGCTCCCCACGATCTCCAGGGACACAAAGTAGTGCTCAGCCCCTCCGTAGAACAGAAGCATGTCAGGCAGAGTGGTCCTGAAGCGCAGCTGGACATGGTGGTGATGGGGTTCTACTTCTGTCCTACTCCTGTTAGCTGTAGGAGGGAGCTGAATGAGGATATAGCCCTCTGTGTTGAAGGAGAAGGTGGTGGGGATGCCGCAGTGCTTCCCAGTGAAGCCCGGGGGACAAAGGCAGGTGTGGCCATGCTCTTGTTCATCCCCATCCCCATCACTGTCCTCATTACCATCCTCTTCTTGGCTTAGGATAGGCACACACGGGGCTCCGTTCTCACACAGGTGTTCCCTGCAGCCAATCAGACGGACGTCACAGTTATGGCCGCCCCACGGCTCCTCCCCTGGCTCCGCCTTCACACAGTGGCAGGTGTAGGCGTTGGCGTCGTCGTGGCAGGACCCTCCGTTCTGACAAGGCTCGCTCTCACACTCGTCGATGTCTACCTCGCAGTGCACACCTGGAACGAAAACATAACACACCACTAGTTCTTCATGTTATACATGTATCTGGCTGAAGGGTTTTGTCATGTCGTTCTCTGCCAAACAGCACTGTCCCTCAGCCACACAGACAGATTCAACAGGAGCATAAGGGTCTCCCTAACCAAACCAATAAGTTAATCAAAGTCTCCCTAACCAAACCAATAAGTTAATCAAAGTCTCCCTAACCAAACCAATAAGTTAATCAGAGTCTCCCTAACCAAACCAATAAGTTAATCAGAGTCTCCCTAACCAAACCAATAAGTTAATCAGAGTCTCCCTAACCAAACCAATAAGTTAATCAGAGTCTCCCTAACCAAACCAATAAGTTAGTCAAAGTCTCCCTAACCAAACCAATAAGTTAATCAGAGTCTCCCTAACCAAACCAAATGAGTTAATCAGAGTCTCCCTAACCAAACCAATAAGTTAATCAGAGTCTCCCTAACCAAACCAATAAGTTAATCAGAGTCTCCCTAACCAAACCAAATGAGTTAATCAGAGTCTCCCTAACCAAACCAATAAGTTAATCAGAGTCTCCCTAACCAAACCAAATAAGTTAATCAGTCTCCCTAACCAAACCAATAAGTTAATCAGAGTCTCCCTAACCAAACCAATAAGTTAATCAGAGTCTCCCTAACCAAACCAAATAAGTTAATCAGAGTCTCCCTAACCAAACCAAATAAGTTAATCAGAGTCTCCCTAACCAAACCAAATGAGTTAATCAGAGTCTCCCTAACCAAACCAAATAAGTTAATCAGAGTCTCCCTAACCAAACCAAATGAGTTAATCAGAGTCTCCCTAACCAAACCAATAAGTTAATTAATATGGAACTAAGTACACTGGCACGCATGAGACTTTCCAGGAAGCACTTGATTAGACTATGACAGTTTACTAATGATGAAATGAATGATGAAGGTAGCCTTACACAATGAAAGTAATGACTGGGACGTTAATTGAATTGATCTGACAGTTGAAATATCAGTAGGGATGTGAGCCCAGTTGCTCCTTTTCTTTCTGCATTCCAGCCAAATCACAGTAAAAAAACACTGTGAAGAATAGTGCTTGATTATTTACAGTCTATATATAGTAAATCAATGGGACTTTAATACACTTGGTAAGAAATGAGCCCAGAAAGTTTATGCATCAGCAAAACCTACTAAAACTCCTCTCCACACAATTAAAAACAATAACAATGCTCCATGCGCCCTCCTCCAGCCCCATACCTCCCCCACAGAAACACACAGCCTGTCCTAGCAGCCCTTCCCTGTACTGTAAATCGGAGGTGTTTACCTGTCTGTCCCCGTGACCCACACCACACAGCCAGCAGCAGTAGTAGCAGTAGCCCCCTCATTCTCCCAGAGCAGTAAACACACACATATAGCTTAACAGAAGAGATCCAACTCGTGCCCCTTCTCTCCCTCTCTCACACACACACTCACACACACATACACACAGTCCATACACTCCCCTCTGTACCAGGCAGGCAGAAGTGATTACACAAGCCTAGCCCACCCTCCTTCTCTCCCTCCCTTTTGCCTGCATGCCTCCTTCCCTCGGCAGCCCAGCCCAGCCAGGGCTCTAAGCCTCCCACCCAGCTGGCTTCTGTCAGTGCTGACAACAGGAATGTTGGGCTGCAGTCCCTCCTGATTGATATTATGGATGCCCACTCATGGCAGATGACATTTTAATCACAAGAGATGGGCTTGTGAGTAGAGGGGCTGAGCTTGACTAACGAATTATTATTTATTTTTTTAAATAGATGAAAATGTATGCACTCACTACTTACTGTAAGTCGCTCTGGATAAGAACTTCTGGTAAATGACTAACAGTTTTTTTTTAGCTCAGTATAACATAGGGGGAAAGGAGGGTCAAGGTGGGCTGGGATGAGGGGGGCTCTATGTCATTTGTGTATCCAGTTCCTGAGTATTATATCTGCACGTGCAAAGGAAACTCATGGAATCACAGATAATATGCAGTCATATTATCTTGTTGTGCACGTGTGTGTTATGTCCCCTCTATTTTGCTGATGCCTGGTTACAATATATGGAAGTATGCTTACAATTGCAAATAGCCTAGGACTAGGAGTATCACAATGCATTCTGTACTAATTGGTAACAGGTTTTGTTTTTGTGATGAGAGGGTCTTCGTGCCTGCTTTCATTCATTAGCAGTTGATAAGGCTTAAGCAGCTTTGTGGTAATCTCTCTCTCCCCTGGTAAACTAGAGGAAAGACCTATGTTTAATGCACAGCCAGGACTACTGACATATGGCAGCAGGTTTTACGGGCTTTGTTGTTCTTCTACTGCCTTGCCCCTCCATATGGACTCCCCTCTTCACAGTCCGCAAGTCCAAAAGGAATTCACGGCAACGCACTGTATTATACAGAGCCATGATCGCATGGAACTCCCTTCCATCTCCAATTACTAAAGCAAACAGCAAAATCACCTTTCAAAACGGATTTAACAACATCTCATGGAACGGCGGGGACAGTGAGGGGACACACACACACAAAGACACACTCTAACACACACATTGTTTTTTAGTTGTATTGTTTGTGTATCGTTGCATTTTCACTTTGTGACTATCCATGTCTATTAGTGTATCAGTGTTTGTTTTGTAAAGTTATTTTGAGGACACCAGGAAGAGTAGCTTCAAATACCCGCCCTGTCAAACCCCTGCAGGTCACCCAAGAAACTGGATATATACTTTGCTTTATATTCAGAGTTATTCATGGGTGGTTTTCCTTCCCACCTTCACTTGTACTAAACTCAAGGTCAAACTTTCAGCGTGGTTTTATCTCTGTTTTGACTGATGGTGGTATTAAAGTTTTCTAATGCCCAAAGCAGACCAGTTCCAGCCGGAATGATCAGCAGTGGCAGGATTAACCAATTATTGTTTTTCTCACTGCTCAGCAAGCATCTCCAAAGAGATATCACTATGGGATTTCCGGGGCCGGGTTTAGGCATAAGTGCAATAAATAGGGCCCCTCAACTTAATATTGAGAGTAAGAATAGTAGAATACACCAGGTTTAATTTCGAATTTTGGTTGTGCATTAGATTGGTAGTTAGTCTAGCCAGCTATCGAAACTTGTAGTAATCATGGCCAAATACCGAACGGGCACTCAGGGCACATGCCCAGGGGCCCTGATCTTCAGGGGGCCCCCATTGATTGTGTTAGTCATTCTCACACACACATCATATTAAGATGGCATAAGTCATTACAAAATGTGCAGAATTGTAGGAAATTAGCTGTAAAACTAGAAAAGTGTTCTCTCTGCCCCTTGGCAAAATTTGTAGAATTGCAGGAAATTAACTTTAAAACAAACATGTTTCTCTCTACCGTCAAGGGGGATTCATAATATATTAAGAGCAGGTCAGGGGTTCTTTGCACATAAAGAGCTGTATTATTACACAGTGAAAAAGAGAGACAGTCTTACCTGTAAACCCAGGTAGACAGACACACCAATATGAGTTGACCAGGTCCTCACAGCTCCCTCCGTTCTGACACGGGGCGGACTCACACTCGTCCACATTCACTTCACAGCTCTCTCCTGCAAGAGACAGGACGCATTACTTACTTACTCAATAACTTACCCTCAACTCAAATTAACATTGACTACAATATCAAAGGATTCCAATTCAACCAGATCTTATTCTTAAAGGATCCTGTTCCTATTCAATGATCATGAGGTCACCAAGTATGAATATGAGTCTTTTGCCTTACCAGCAAACCCAGGTTGACAGTGGCAGAGGAACCCAGCTGCATCCTCATAGTTGAACTCCCTGTCTTCCAGTCCAGACAGCACCCCATAGTACGGCAACTCTGAGCGCTGGAAACACTCTCCTCCGTTCTCACAGGGCTCCAGCTCACACTCGTCTATATCCACCTGGCAGTTCTTCCCTTCATAACCTGCATTACACACAGCCATTATTAAAACAAGACCACACAGTACCACCTTGTTCAATACACACATACAGTATCTATCAGCATGTCTTTATGCATCAAAACACAACAATATGATGTGTTCTCCCATATTATGATATATTATTGAGGATCATCTTTGTTTTCCTACTGCTCATGTCCCTGCGGCTACACCAGTTCTGCACTAGATGGCACTGTGGTGTAACACCACAGTACTACACTATTACAGACTATTATAGGTTTTTCGCTATGTCTCATACCACTCCCCCTTCTTGTCCTCTAAACTACATACCTTTTACCCTTTATCTCATTGATTTACGTCTGGGAAACTCCAATAACCCAATCTTACCAAGAAGAGGTTTCAAATGTCTCTAAAAGACTGCGCCTGGAGTTTCTCATTTCAACATACTCCTGACACTTAGGATGTTCCCATATACTCGCTGTTTTAGTGTCAGATAGCAGATCAAATTGCCTTGTCCAATAATCCCTGCATGTTTAGTACTTCCTGTAGTGTAGCGAAAGCTATGCAGACATGTTACTACTCCCTCATTTGGTGAGAAGTGGGTACACAGCGGGAGTATTTAGAGTGTGTACCTGGCCAGCAGACACAGCCATATTGGTTGATTCCCTCTACGCAGGTAGCTCCATTCTGGCAGGGGTCAGAAGCACACTCTGGGATGTCCACTTCACATTGCTCTCCTGTAAAGCCTGTCCCAGTGCAGTGACACTCATAGCTGAGGAGGAAAGTTACAGAGGCAAATTAGATCCATCTTATTTCAGTGAAACTGGGACAGCTTTGATGTATAAAAATGCAGTGGGGTCTCAGCGCAGCCAGTAGAGATATTAAACAGCCTTAGCTGTGAAGTTTCTATTCTAGTATATGATTTCTGAGCTACAGGCTTTCCCCCCTCAAGTAGTTTTTTTTGTGGGGCAGTCCTACTCCTTGCGTTATTTAGTTTTATTGGACAAGACAAAGGTAGAAAGGAAAGATAGAGGTGAGATTATGTTGAAACAGCAGTGGGCCTGATCCTAAACAGCTTAGACCACTACAACTCCTTAGACCACCTTTAGGGCATTTTTTGACTAACAAATGTAATTGGTTCAATCTAACGTATCTCTGTCTTATCAACCCAGGTCTGATGAAGCTCTATCAGGTTTTCCTAACTTCCCAACCTCATGATTAATTACCATCCGAATAAGCGGATTGATCCTTATCCTTGCCCTGTTAAACTTTAGTGTCTGGAAGGAATCCCTCGGCTGACATACTGCTCACCGACACATTGGGGTTAAGCAGCTGATTCAGCATATAAGAGGAGAAAGAGTAGGAGCCGCCTTACCTGTTCACCAGGTCTGTGCAGTTGCCCTCGTTGAGACAGGGTCCGCTGGCACACTCATCAATGTCCAGCTCACATTCATGGCCCTCGTACCCGGACACACACTCACATATGTACAGACCCACATGGTCATGGCAGCTGGCTCCATTCTGGCAGGGCTGCTCTTCACAGTCATCTATCTCCACTTCACAGTTCACCCCTGCCACACACAGCACAGACACAGCTTCATATGATGTGTTTCACCATGAGGAAAACAACTGAGCTCTGAGGTCTATTGGAGCAACATTAACCATGGTGTATCAAACATGTGTAGTTTCTATATGAGGTTGGTTTAGTAGTGAACTCTTAACTAAAGGCACTGAATTAAGAAGAAAGGCTAGTTCCCTAACTCTCTAAGACAGCAGGATGTATTGCACTGACCTAAACAGAGACCGTCTCACCTTTGAATCCAAGAAGACAGTTGCACTCATAGTGGTCCACCTCATTGGCACAGGTCCCGTTGTTCAAACACGGCTGTGACGCACACTCGTTAATGTCCAGGTCGCAGTGGTAGCCTTGGAAACCAGGCACACAGAAGCACTGGTATCCGTTGACGCCGTCTTTACAGATGGCTCCGTTCTGACAGGGGAGTGACTTACAGTCATCTATGTTCTCCTCACAGTCCCTCCCCTGGAAACCCGGGCCACACTGGCACACGTACCCATCCGGTGTGCCAACACAGGTGGCATCGTTATGGCACGGCTCCTCAGAGCAGTCCCTGATCCTCTCCTGGCACTCTTCTCCTCCATAGCCAGGGGGACAGTGGCAGGTGTAGCCGTCCACCCTGTCCACACAGTGAGACCTGACATCCCCTTTACATGGGTTGCTCAAACACCTGCTGATGTTGAGTGTGCAGTTGGTCCCTGCGAAGCCGACAAGGCAGTGGCAGGTGTAGACCCCTGTGCCCAGTGTGCTGGTACAGTTGGTGCAAGGGGCATCGTAGACACAGGGGTCGTACAGCTCCTTACACTCCTTCCCCGTGTAGTGGACTGGCCAGCTGGGGCAGAGACACGTGTAGTTACCCATATAGTCCAAACACGTACCTCCATTCTGACACGGGGATGACAGACACTGGTCTGCTGCTGTGCACAGTATACCTGTTTGCAAGAAATAAAAGACTCAGTATTTAACATGAATGAGTAGACCTTATCAAGCTCCAAAGTTTGACTTGAGGAAACTGCTGTGAGAAAATCACTGGTAAAGTCTGGTAAGCTGTGCACTTGTGGGCACACAGCTCCCTTGGGACTGCAGTGCAGAAGTAACATCAGCCCCAGCAGAGAAGCACGAGATTGAACTACACTCAACTTTCTAGTTTTCCCCTTTAGTTAACACTATCAACATTTGCCTCTACAGTGGGAATAGACAATATTAGCCACTTTCAATGCAACATACTGAAACAAAACAAACTATGCAAGACTTAGTGTTGCAAAACTAACCATACAAGATATTTTATTGTAGGCAGAAAGCACCAAAGTAGGATTCTATTGAATTGACAGGCATGACTCAGCCCATACTCCAAAGACAAGTGTGACATAACCAATCAGAGCTGCAGTATCCCTATATGCAAATGTCCAAATTGTCCTATGTGGATCTGATAATAATGGACTTTATTTTGTAAAGTGGTTTCTTGCATCAAACAACATATTGTCAGTCACCTCCTTGTCTGAAGGACAAGTGGATAAACAGGTTAATGTCAAGCCCTGCATATTTTTTCAAAAGGTCTCATGGAATGTAGGCCTACATTGAACAACACACATCGGCTGCTACTGTAGGCTGAATGATAGAACCATTGATTTTGATAGTAGGCCACTCTGATAGGCCTACATTATGATCAAATAGCCACAGTAGCCTAAAGCGGGTACAGCCTTAGTGTTCACAATAAACCCGTGCCAGAAGTCGCACAGAATTTTCACAAGGTTCAAGTTTGCGCTCAGCAGACCTGAAATTTGCTCAGTGCCTAAATTCTTTGGAGGGAACATTGCCAATGAGATTACCAAGTAGTAGCACTGAGAGTTCTTATAGGCGTGACATCCTACAAGCTCATTAGTAGACTAATACACCAGCTACAGTACATTTGACCTCTCCCTTTGTCTCTGATTTTGAGGCGCTTACAGAGCACTCTCTTAATGAAGAGTAAAAAGCCCACTTCCCTCTCTCTCTAGTCTCTACAGTGAACACAGCACAACTTCATTACACAATCATTGTGTGAGCAGCTGTTACCTGAGACTTCATCAATTTAGTTCCCTTCACTCTGACCACTACTTCTCTAACTTGGTTCAGACCGCATGGCCCATCGTCATACACAATGCATCAGGTTGTCATTCACTAGTTTAATAATCACAGACTGTTTGACCCTGGTTCGATTTCCCGCTATAGTTGTTGAGGACATAGCAAACACTATCTTTGCAGAATTTCCTTTATGGAAAAGAATAAGCTTACAGTGCTAAAATATTTGAATATGAAGAGGACAAAACTGTGGAACTGCCCCTCCCTACCTTCAGGGTATACTCAAACCCTACACCCCAACCCAAGTACTCCTCTGGTCTCTTGGCCCTCCTACCCCTCCCGCTCAGCCCAGTCAAACTGGTGGATGGTGGAACCAGCTTCCCCCTGAAGCTAGAGTCCCTTCCCATCTTCCGAAAACATCTGAAACACTACCTCTTCAAAGAGTATGACTTTGCTGTTAGCTGCTTTATTGAAGAAACATGTACTTATGTGGTTGTCTCATCTATCTATCTATCTATCTATCTATCTATCTATCTTAAGATAAACCACTAACTGTAAGATGTGCATTTATCTTAAGATAGATAGGTGATTGCTTTGGATAAAAGTGTCTGCTAAATGACTAAAATGTCAAATGTAAATGCTGTGTGAGTTCTGATAATGTGTTCCTCATAAAACATTACGTTTATGGAATGTGTATGTTGTCTTAAATCCTGATTTGATTAGATTACTAAAGTATCGACTGGCTTATCAGAGTTATTCAATATACTGGTATTGTTTATATTGTATTTAACAAAGTTCATTAGAAGGGATTTTTAACATATGTTTACATGAGAGTAGTTTCCGTCACTCACAGCTTATCTTCTCTGTCCCTTCCCACTGGGCACAGATGTCAATTCAATGTCTATTCCACATTGGTTGAACGTAATTTAATTTAAATGGCGTGGAAACAACCAGTGTATGCCAGGGGGTTGTTAGTCACCCCTCCTTATAAACACCTATCCCTCTATCCATAGTAACACCTACGACTGACATTTATTTAGCCAGGCAAGTGTCACGTTCCTGACCGGGTTTTCTGTTATTTTTGTATGTGTTTAGTTGGTCAGGGCGTGAGTTGGGGTGGGCATTCTATGTTTTGTGTTTCTATGTTTAGGTCACTTGTAATTAGCCTTATATGGTTCTCAATCAGGGACAGGTGTTTGACATTTCCTCTGATTGAGAACCATATAAAGGTAGGCTGTTCACACTGTTTGTTTGTGGGTGATTGTCTTCCATGTCTGTGTCTGTGCACCACACGGGACTGTTTCGTTTGTTCGTTCGTTTGTGTCGTCTGTACCAGTTCATGCGTTCTTCGTGTTATGTAAGTTCGTTTGTTCGGGTCTGTTTGACTTCGTTTATTATTTTGTATATTCTCAAGTATGTTTAGTTTTCGTCTTGTTTAATAAATATTCATGTCGTATCACAATGCTGCGTTTTGGTCAAATCCCTACTCCTCCTCTTCGCCTGAAGAGGAGGAGGACACCCGTTACAGAATCACCCACCAACCAAAGACCAAGCGGCGTGGGAGAGCGCAACAAAGAAACCAGGACTCGTGGACATGGGAGGAAATATTGGACGTAAAAGGACCCTGGGCTCAGACAGGGGAATATCGCCGCTCTGTTGAAGAGAGGGAGGCAGCTAAAGCCCAGGAGCGGTGGTTTGAGGAGGCAGCAAGGAGACGTGGCTGGAAGCCCGAAAAGCCTGTGAGTAAAGCCCCCAAATTTTTTGGAGGGGAGGCTAAAAGGGAGAGTGGCGAAGTCAGGTAGGAGACCTGCGCCCACTCCCTGTACTTACCGTGGAGAGCGAGAGTACGGGCAGACACCGTGTTACGCAGTAGAGCGCATGGTGTCTCCTGTACGTGTGCACAGCCCGGTGCGGTACACACCAGCTCCTCGTATCGACCGGGCCAGATTGAGCATTGAGCCAAATGCCATGAAGCCGGCTCTACACATCTGGCCACCAGTGCGTTTCCTCTGGCCGGCTTACATGGCACCAGCCTTATGCATGGTGTCCCCGGTTCGCCTACATAGCCCGGTGCGGATTATTCCACCTCCCCGCACTGGTCGGGCGATGGGGAGCATACAACCAGGTAAGGTTGGGCAGGCTCAGTGCTCAAGGGAGCCAGTACGCCTGCACGGTCTGGTATTTCCAGCGCCACCTCCCCGCTCCAGCCCAGTACCACCAGTGCCTACACCACGCACAAGGCTTCCAGTGCATCTCCAGAGCCTTGTTCCTCCTCCACGCACTCTCCCTGTGGTGTGTGTATCCAGCCCAGTGCCTCCAGTTCCGGCACCACGCATCAAGCCTCCTGTGCGTCTCCAGAGCCCTGTACGCACTGTTCCTTCTCCCCGTACTCGCCCTGATGTGCGTGCCCTCAGCCCGGTACCACCAGTGCCGGTACCACGCACCAGGCCTATAGTACTCTTTGAGAGTCCAGTGTGCCCTGTTGTTGTTCCCCGCACTAGCCTGAAGGTGCGTAGCTTTAGCCCGGTACCTCCAGTTCCGGCACCACGCACCAGGCCTACAGTGCGTCTTAGCCGGCCAGAGTCTGCCGTCTGCCCAACGGCGCCTGAACTGCCCGTCTGGTCAAATCCCTACTAGGACGCCCGTTACAGCAAGTCAGTTAAGAACAAATTCATATTTTCAATGACGGCCTAGGAACAGTGGGTTAACTGCCTTGTTCAGGGGAAGAACGACAGATTTTTTTTACCTCAGCTCGGGGATTCGATCTTGCAACGTTCCAACACTCTAACCATTTGGCTACCTGCCACCCCATACCATTTAGCACGTCTACATACAGTTCCTTTGTCACCCCTAACACCTATCTGTTACTATAATGTGACCACCCATAGTGCTGAAGAGCTGCAGGGTGGGGAGGCTTTTGATCGAGTTCAGCACCTGATTCAATTAATAAACTTATCATCACACAGATTAGCTGTGTGTGATCAGGTTTGTGATTATTGGCAAAAGCCAGCACAACTTGTTGCTCTCCATGACAAGTGTTGGAGACCACTGACCACTGATAATGTCCTCCTGTAAGGCAATGTGTCACAGTTACTTGCTGTCAGTCAGTCTGCTTCCCCTGCTGTAATCTGTCTGTTCGAAACACCTTCCCTGATCTCTACTAATGCCCTGATACCCCAGACACACTGGAATGTTGGTGTCAGCCCCCAGTTTAATCAGTTCCTCCTACTCTCAACCCATCAACCCACAAGCTTCCCTTAACTCATGGTGTTCCCTTTATATTAGAGAGTGTGTTTAACATGCACACATGTTAACACTCTCCTCCTCCAGACATAATCATAATGCATAGGATTTACACTGAGTGTACAAAACATTAGGAGCAGGTACTGGTCACAGAGGCAAATAGCGAGCGGTTAGCAGTGTACTGCAGAGCATTGCTCTCAAAGGTGCCGTTAGTGATACCTGGGGGAAGAGCAGTATGTCAGTAAGGTAATATCGTATATACACTGAGTATACAAAACATTAAGAACAAAGGACATCCAGCCAACTTGACACAACTGTGGAAAGCATTGGAAGCAACATGGGCCAGTATCACTGTGGAATAATTTCAACACCTTGTAGAGTCCATGACCCTGACGAATTGAGGCTGTTCTGAAGGCAAAAGGTGCTGCAACTCAATATCAGGAAGGTTTTCCTAATGTTTTGTGCACTCAGTGTATATAGCGCTTTTATAAGACCTAAAGATGCTTAAGTAGTGTAGTGTAGCTGGTACACATGGACCCCATATCAGACTAGTAGTAGTGTGGGGGGTGGTGATTGGTTTAGACAGCGGGGGTCTCTGACTGGTCTATCCTGCTGCAGCCAGACCAGTCATCCCTGAAACATTCCAATGTGTTGATGTCATTGCTGCCTCCCGTGTCATGAAACAGTTCATAAATCATGGTTATGGGCAGATTACGGCACTGTTCTCTGGCACTGCACTGCACCAAGCACTTGACCCCAGGAATGAAGATAAACACAGAGCAGAGCCAGGTACTTGTCATGGGACCATCCTAACTTAGTACGTAGGTAGAGTAAAAGAACAGAGAGTTGTCAGTTGTCTGTGCAGAGATGGATCCCAGCCCCAACTCTAGAGTGAGTCTGTCAGAGCATCCCTCTAACAGTGTGGGAGAACGCAGCAGGAAGATAATAGATGATTAATAGTTATAATATAGGAGAACTTCTTTCCCCTGCCCCGTGATAACAGTTACCAACAATAGTTAGCCAACATAACATACATAACATACATATACTCCAAGTCAAATGTCAATTGAAACCCACACTGTGAGATATGGACCAATGATGCCATGACTAATGTGAGAGGACGCTCCTGGCTCTAGCACAAGTTCTAGTTAGAGGAATTCTATTTGGTCACCACAGGGGACTGCTAGCCAAGCCATGCCAGTGTTGAGCTTTCTCCTAAACTGTATTCATACTCAAAAGGCTACACTGTGGTGATTCACTTTGCTTTAAAAAGCACAAATTCTCACACGTTTAGTCACAGTTATCCTGTGATGTCAGTCAGAGATTTAAAGGTTTGTGTTTCGTGTGGGTTTAACATTAAAGGAGCCATATTGTCGTCAAGATAGTATCTTATATGAACAATTGTTGATTCAATATTGTAGATACTTTTCCATCAGCCATAAAATCTAAATATACTGTTTGTTTTTCCACACTTCTCCGAAGATTGCCTCTCTCTCCATTCATAGTTTAGACAAAAAGTGGTGCAGACTCTTAACCCGTCACCATGGTGATGGTAACAATGGCCCCTGCATGCAATCCGCTCTAGCCGTCCCGTCCTGTCAGTCTGTCCAATTTAACGAGGTTCAGACGCTTCCCACAGGGCCGCAGGAAAAATGGGTCAACGCATCATTAGGTGGGGTTCAAAATATCCTCCACCCAACGGCACCCCAATCCCACCCCACAATCCCTCCTGTCTTCATCTCTCTGCTGATCTTAATGCTTCTATCATAGAAGACATGGGTTATCAGAGATTAATAACAAAAGCCAACTATCTCACTGTGTTAGTTGATTGTGAACGACGAATTAATTAATGATAAGGGCTCAAGACAATTATATCTTCAATTGTCTTACATAGTAATGGATGATAAATTATAGTGACATACGTTTTACCACAATTCTTGTTTTATGTATGCTATGTTACAAATGTTTGATAGCTCTCTTCTTGGGGCAAGTCTATCTTGGTTCTCTTAAAGAGATGGATAAATAGGATGAATAGGACCAGCCGTATAATTAAAGAATAAATAACTTATTGAAGGGAGACTGCACTCAGCTTAACATCAACTACAACAACCTGTCTGCCAGCTGGCCTCTAACCACTTGTCCTCCTGTAACATCTTCCCACCTTGCTAATGCCCTATTACAGCCCTGTCCCTATCTCCTACACACACACACATATATACACACACACACACACACACACACACACACACACACACACATTTCCACATCACTACTTTCTCCATTAATACTCACACATACAAGTGCACACACACTTCTCACTATTCACACTCACAACAACACATGGAATATTGTAGTATTCATACACCTAGTAGTTGATCAACAGTCCTACCCAGTTTGAACATTATCATGCTGAGCAGCAAAGTTCTTTGGGACTTGAAAAGAAACCTCCCAAACTCCATGGCAGTGATGGGACCCACTGGGTTCCGTAACGTCCAGCCTGAGAACTGCTGCCTGTCACTCCTCCACAGGGTCCCCGCCCAGCATACTGGTCCAGCCGATCAACTCTCTGCTCTAATAGACGTTAGCTGGAAGTGTGCTGCAGGCTCTCCATGCTTGGTCAGTAGTCAGTAGTGTGAGTGTGTGTGTGAGCTCTCTGGGGATAGAGCTTGGCTGGCTAGAGTAAGGCAGAGTAATCACCCTGCAGAGAGAGGCCAAAGAAAACATGGCCTGGATTCACTGACATGGACTGTTTCTCTCTCTAGCACTCTCTCTTTCTACTACACCCCTTTGTCCTCTTTCCTCCTCTCTCTTCATTCCTCTCTCCCACTTTATTTCACTTTCTGAAACAAAACATAAACACAACATGCAACAATTTCATTGATTTGACTGAGTTACAGTTCATATGAGGAGAATAATTCATTTGGCCCTAATCAGATATGCATCTGTTGGTCACAGACACATAAAAAAAATGGGCCTCAGGATCTCGTCATGGTATTTTTGTGCATTCAACTTGCAAATCAAATCAAATCGCCATCCATAAAATGGTCTTGTGTTTGTTGCCTGTAGCTTATGCCTGCCCATACCATAACCCCACGCCACTATGTTCACAACATTGACATCAGCAAACCGCTCGCCCACACAATGCCATACACGTGGTCTGCGGTTGGGAGGCCGGTTGGACGTACTGACAAATTCTCTAAAACGACGTTGAGGCTGTTGGTATGGAAATTAACTTGACATTTTCTGGCAACAGCTCTAGTGGACATTCCTGCAGTCAGCATGCCAATTGCATGCTCCCTCAACACTTTAGACGTCTGTGGCACTGTGCTGTGTGACAAAATTGCACATTTTAGAGAGGCCTTTAATTGTCCCCAGCACAAGGTGCACCTGTGTAATGGTTATGCTGTTTAATCAGATTCTTGATGTGCCACACCTGTCAGGTGGATGGATTATCATGGCAAATTAGAAATGCTCACTAACAGTGATGTAAACAAATTTGAGAGAAATAAGCTTTTTGTGCATACGGAACATTTCTGGGATATTTTACTTCAGCTCATGAAACATGGGACCAACACTTTACATGTTGTGTTTAGATTTTTGTTCAGTGTAGTTTTATGGCAGTGTGGACCAACAACAAATGCACCTGTTGATATGAATCAAAGTAGACCATGATACTGAACCCACTTTAACAAGATTTTTCTCTCAAAAGTATCCCTGCCTCTTTTATAAATGTGTTAAGCCAGACCTTAATGTCACTATAGCCTCCTGCACTGGCCTTACAACAGTCTCTGGAGTGGAGAGAGGTCCAGTCCAGGTTTAATGAGTGTACGAGGGGTCCATCAATGGCTAGCCGGGTCCTTTGTGAGTGGGGGGCTTATCCCACCGCGCTCTAACACCTAGCGGGACAGAGCAGGCCCCCATGGCAGCTGGGTAGCCCCTCCACACCCCAGAGCAGCCATAAGTCCAGGCCAGGCTTAACTACAGCATACTGGGATTGGAATGACACAGAGTTTAATGAAACACTTGGCACCAGAGCAGGCCAGAGATAAGTCTAGCTCCATTCATCCCAGCGACACGCAAACCCAACCTGCAGTATGGGAGCCTGAGAGTGACAGAGTGACAGACAGGGTCACTGCAGAGCAGAGCACCTCTCAGCATTACTGCCTGGCAGGATCACAGTGACGTCTTGCAGCTTTCATTAAGCACCAAGACAAAAGAGAGAGAAGGACCTAAAGACAGTCCCAGTTTGTCAGTTGTTCGGCCAACTCAGTAATGAGCACAGAAAGATGAAGAAATCATGAGAAGAAGCATTTAAGCATTTGAATAGTTGGTCTGTTAGAGTGGATGTTGTAAAGTAGAAACAATTTCAAGATCACTAGACTAATTGTCCCTTTAGATCTCTGAAAAATTATCGTTTTTTAAAATAGTTCTTATGGTAATTGGAACATTTGAAAACTTTATTATAAAATTACTTGTGTTACTTATGTTTAATCTTCAGGTTAGTGTGAAACGCCTTATCTAAGAGGATGTTTGTTATTGTAGGACCCTGGCCACATGCTTTATCATTAGATTTATAGCTGTGCCTGGGTAGGTCCTCCTCAGTCATAGACACACCCCCAGACCAATGTTTGTTATATGTGGTCAAGGGTCTGTGGGCAGACGTGATTGATGAGGTAATCTTCTTCCCTAGTCTGAGTAAAAAGACAGGAATTTTAATAAAACTGCTGAAATCCGGGAAACATGTTTATAATAATTATAGAAAGTCGATGAAGTTATTATCTGAAGTCTATAACAATTGGTCATACATAGGGTCTAAATGTTGTTATTGATCAACATAAACAGCTTATTATGTGAATGATAAGTCAGGAGCTTATCAGTGTTTAGCCTGCTAAAAATAAACTAGTGAAACAAGATCTACTGCAGAGAAGTGATGTACTACGGAAAAGCTATATGCACTAATCCCAGTCCCACCAGGAATTTGGGTAACCGTGATAAGGGTAGTTATCCTACACCATAAAACAGTATACTACCCAGATTAGTGCTGGCAGCACAACAAATCTGTCTGCCCACTATGGAGTTTCCAGTTTACCAGTCATATACCATACGGGCTGCTGGGCTGGGCTGCTGGGCTAGTGATCGAGAAGAGGCTTTAGAGAGAAAACCCCTTTTTTAAACTAGGTGGTCTGTGAGCAAACAAACATGACCATTAGACTTTGATTAAAACACACACATGCCGTGTGACACGGCATACCATGACATCCCCTCTGCTCTGTGCCTCTGAGATTACCATTGTGACAGGAAGCCCAAAGCACCTCTGACTTTACAGCAGCATTGTATGGAAATGTTGTGAATCAATGACGGCTTCCTGTTTATAGGTGCTGTTCCTTGATATGGGTGGCACTGGCACCGTAATATTGAGAATCTACAGGAAGACCAGTGACTGAATTCTGGCTTGCTGTTATAACAAGCAGGTTTTAACAGTGGGTCGTTTACAGGGGGTGGAAGGATGAGTATGGGGAGGTGATGACCAACTAATGCTAATTCTGTCATTAAGCAATAATACAGGTTTATGGCTGCGTATCTCATGCATAGCCATGGAAATAAGGGGGGGGGGGGGGGGGGGGGGGGGCAGACTGCAGAAAGCTATATCGGTCTGCTAATAACACTAATACAGGACTATTAAATGCCCAGTGCACTACATTTGTGGTATGTATTTATTTATTATTAATTTTAAAAAACAAATCAGATTTTTCAGCACCCCGACTTCCCTCTGCTATGATCTCATGCCACTGAATTTATTAACACTTTTACTACACTTTTACTGCCATTGAGAGGGAATAGAGCATGCATGAGTGATGCTGAGAGAAAGAGTGATGGCCTCTGGGGCTGAGCTTTCACAGACCAAGTGCCATCTGACACTGCCCACCTTTCTTAGAGATGGGGAACCCCCAGGATTTATGAGACTTCTTATAAAGGCCCAGACTGGATCTTCATCTGCCTGCTCAATCACACACTCTGCACTGTCCTCCCTAAAGCACACACGTGCATGCAGACACACACACACACATATTCACATGGAGACCTTAGAAAAGTTGCTGAACTTCAATTCAAGCCTGACCCTAAACAATTTTGACATCTCAAAGAGGTCGGTACGCCTTGTGACCCTCAGCTCCACTGGCTCATAGTTTCCTCTTTTTCATTTTAACAACAGAGAATGCAGGAACAGCAGAAGACTGGAGGGCATTCAGACCCCATTGGATATATAATCCAACATTACCTTTGTTGTCTCACATTAATCTGATTACATCCACAGCAGCTACACTTTGAAGAAGGAGAATGTTTTCTCGCCATTAAAATCGTATTTTCTTCTCCTAAATTACTTCAGTAGTTGCAGTGCTGCCACCTCACAGAGTACTGAGCCTCTGATTAGGGTGTCCACACAGAAGATGACATTTCAATTCCTTATGTTATAAAATACATTTTACCGAGACAAATATGATTATTTGTGTTCTCAATCGTTCAGTGGGGTCTTTTTCTAACATATCATTAACATTATATAAAAAAAAGTCGGATGTCGTAACCTAAGACATAGCAAGCACAGAATTCTGCTGACATAGCGGTGCTGGTTTCTCATAACAACTTTTGAGGATTTTACATTTTCGTGGTTGTCCTCTTCAAAGTTGTTTGCGGGTTGCAAAAAGCTAAATGAACATGACACGAGCAGAATTACATGTAAAAGGCTTTGAAAATAAAAAGCTTGATATACACTTTTATTTTTATTAAATTTTTTATTTCACCTTTATTTAACCAGGTAGGCTAGTTGAGAACAAGTTCGACCTGGCCAAGATAAGGCATAGCAGTGTGAACAAACAACAACACAGAGTTACACATGGAGTAAACAATAAACAAGTCAATAACACAGTAGGGGGAAAAAATGAGTCTATATACATTGTGTGCAAAAGGCAGGAGGAGGTAGGCAATAAATAGGCCATAGGAGCGAATAATTACAATTTAGCAGATTAACACTGGAGTGATAAATCCTCAGATGATCATGTGCAAGTAGAGATACTGGTGTGCAAAAGAGCAGAAAAGTAAATAAATAAAAACAGTAAGGTAACAGGGCTAACAGGTAGGTAACTCAGTGCTCCGTTGACATTTCACAGAGATACGCTTGTTTTTGTGATAATAACCCTAAACCTTTTCTTAACCTAAACCTCAGTCTCCGAACCTGCCATGCTAATTCACCCTAACCTGCCATGCTAATTCACCCTAACCTGCCACGCTATTTCACCTAACCTGCCACGCTATTTCACCTAACCTGCCACGCTATTTCACCTAACCTGCCACGCTTTTTCACCTAACCTGCCATGCTAATTCACCTAACCTGCCATGCTAATTCACCCTAACCTGCCACGCTATTTCACCTAACCTGCCACGCTTTTTCACCTAACCTGCCACGCTTTTTCACCTAACCTGCCATGCTAATTCACCCTAACCTGCCATGCTAATTCACCCTAACCTGCCACGTTAATTCACCTAACCTGCCACGCTATTTCACCTAACCTGCCACGCTTTTTCACCTAACCTGCCATGCTAATTCACCTAACCTGCCATGCTAATTCACCCTAACCTGCCACGCTTTTTCACCTAACCTGCCACGCTTTTTCACCTAACCTGCCACGCTTTTTCACCTAACCTGCCATGCTAATTCACCCTAACCTGCCACGCTATTTCACCTAACCTGCCACGCTATTTCACCTAACCTGCCATGCTAATTCACCTAACCTGCCATGCTAATTCACCCTAACCTGCCACGCTATTTCACCTAACCTGCCATGCTAATTCACCCTAACCTGCCACGCTATTTCACCCTAACCTGCCACGCTATTTCACCTAACCTGCCACGCTATTTCACCCTAACCTGCCACGCTATTTCACCTAACCTGCCACGCTATTTCACCTAACCTACTATGTAAACAAATCATATGTGTCGAGAACCCATCAGTCTCATAACATTGGAACTGACCAATAGCACGTAAAAATCGTGTCATCGGTTGCAACACTCACTATTGAGTTCCAAACTGCCTCTGGAAGCAACGTCAGCACAATAACTGCTTGTTGGGAGCTTCATGAAATGGGTTTATGTGGCTGAGCAGCCGCACACAAGCCTAAGATCACCATGCGCAAACCAAGCATTGGCTGGAGGGGTGTAAAGCTTGCCACCATTGGACTCTGGAGCAGTGGAAACGTGTTCTCTAGTGATGAATGACGCTTCACCATCTGGCAGTCCAACAGACTAAACTGAGTTTAGTGGATGTCAGGAAAACGCTACCTGCCCCAATGCATAGTGCCAACTGTACATTTTGGTGGAGGAATAATGGTCTGAGGCTGTTTTTCATGGTTCGGGTTAGGCCCCTTAGTTCCAGTGAAGGGAAATCTTAACATTACAGCATACAATGACATTCTAGACGATTCTGTGCTTCAGCATGACAATGCCCCCGTGCACAAAGCGAGGTACATACAGAAATGGTTTGTCGAGATCGGTTTGGAAGAACTTGACTGGCCTGCACAGAGCCCTGACCTCAACCCCATCAAACACCTTTGGTATTAATTGGAACGCCGACTACGAGCCAGGCCTAAATGCCCAACATCAGTGCCCGACATCACTATTGCTCTTGTGGCAAATCCCCACAGCAATGTTCCAACATCTAGTGGAAAGCCTTCCCAGAAGAGTGGAGGCTGTTATAGCAGCAAAGGGGTTACCAACTCCATATTAATGAGAAATTCGACGAGCAGGTTTCCACCTTTGGTCATATAGTGTATCAATGGGCGTTTCCTGATATCAGGGAACACCCACATCAATAAACACCCCAAATTGTGGTCTGCAATTACACCATATTCTAAATCTTCAAAAAAGAACGGTATTTTGAATTAATATGAAAAGCGTATTCTAAAATATGAAAAATACTACATCATGACTCAAAGTCGATATCCATCTTACCTATATATTGTTTTATGTCCCGCGGATTTGAGGAGAAAGATGAGGAGTTCAATGGGAAAGGGAGTCTGTTAGGTAGCCAGTAGCGTTAATTCTTGCAGCCTAGCTGACGCCATGCAATTTTCCATTTTTTTTCTTCTCTAGCCTCAATTGATTATTAAGTCACCTTAATTCTGCCATCCTACAAGGGTAAACACTCCAATAACTTTAAGTTTGGACCATTGGTTTTCTTAGAGAATTGTCTACACAATATATTGTTTTACCCATTGCTCAAAATATGTTTAGGATTGGACACCCTACTTTGACAGTATAACTGCAGTGTTGCGGTCTGCTTACCGCCCACCACTCCCAGAGCTTCAGTCAGGGACCTGTAATGGGAGTCCCTGCTGTAATTGAATTCTAAATAGTACAATCTTCTCAGAGAGCAGAGGCGCTGCAGCTACACTAATATCCTCATCAGAACTAGCCTTTCTAATTACTCTATTGCCTCTGAAATCCTATTGACTAAATGTATTGAAATGTATATGTTCAATGTAACATACTATTGGATCGTCTTTTTAGTTTCATTGTGTGTTTGGTGTATATTCTGCTCTTTTGATGTGCTTGTCACCGGGGCTTTCAATCCACTGTAACATGCAGTCCAGCAGCAATATCCAATATATCCTGAGAGGATGTATGGCTAAATCTCTGTGCTCAGCATGAAAATGTTTACTGATTCGTAGAACAGTTTCATTAAATGCCACTAATCATATTTTCTATTCAAAGTTCAGGAAGATTCGTTTTTAGGTTCTAGTTAGCACATTTTTTCCTAAGATTGTAGAGCTCCTCTCCTATGACCTTGTGTCTATGGTAATCTTGATGAGAGGCTAATAAGCGAGAGAGAGACACTCGTCCCCTAGCGGGGCCCTGAACCCACACAAACATCCCACTTTAACCCTTTCTTTCACGGGCCTGGCCATAGCGATACCCCCCTCAGATGCTGAAGTAATGAAAGGATTCAGACAGGATAAGGGGATTGGAGCAAACTTCCTCTTGTAATATTTTGAAGGTAAAGCTAATGGCAAAATATTGCATTCCATTTAGCTTTTAAGATTGTGTCTGTCTGTAAGCTTACCTAAGACATTACAGGGAATTCATTCACTGAGGGGGCATGCAGACAGAGACAGACAGGCATGTTGTTCTGTTTCAGGGCAACTCTAGCAAAGGTCAGGGAATATGTGGCAGTCTGTACGTATGAACAGTCAGTGCTAGGCTAGGGTACAAATGAACATGAAAATAAATCTTTACTCACAATTAATAACATTTTTAAATAAACTATTTAGAAACAATTTGTACTTTCATTTTCGTTATTTACATTAGTCAAAACAATAATTCTAAGAGAAAATACAATCCAACTCAATCAGAAGTTAATCACCCTGAGAAAATCAATAAACTTAAAGTTCTATCAGAAAGAAATATTACTTGCTGACAGTAGGCCAACAGCTGTAACTTCATAGTATAAAAGCTCAGGGATCCTGCACTGACAGAGCAACTTGAGTACAGCGCACTAGACAAGGAGCACACCTCTATTCAAGATGACCCTTAGCTGTAAACACCTCAGATATTATACCTGTCAAACATTGACTGTATCTCAATGTTCTACATAAAAAACAGCCAGACGGATCCAAACTAACTACTGATCCAAACAGAATCCAAACCACTGTGTCAGTAATCCATTAAGACTCGAGCGAGGGGTCCAGGTGATTCAGAGCCACTCCTACTAAGTGTAGACTACCTGTGACCAGGCCAGAGATGTGGGCTGCCTCTCTTAGTGCTGCTGCTTTTGCCATGACACTGGGTTGTACTGGAAGACTGCTGAACAATTAGTCACCCGGACTATTTACAGCTGCTACCCGCTGTTTATTAGCTATGCATAGTCACTTTACAAATTACATCGACTAACCTGTACCCCCGGCACATTGACTCAGTACTGGTACCCCCTGTATATAGCCTCGTTATTGTTATGTTTCTTCTGTTACTTTTTACTTTAAAAAATATATATATTAATTCATTATTATTATTTTTTCACTTGAGTTTATTTAGTAAATATTTTCTTAACTCTATTTCTTGAACTGCATTGTTGCTTAATTTTAGGGCTTGTATGTACGCATTTCACAGTAAGCTGCACCTGTTGTATTCGGCACACGTGACAAATACAATTTGATTTGAGATAGTGGCTCCCTGCAGTAGCCAGCAGTGTCCTTTCCCTGACTGATCCACTGGAGGGCGCTGAGGATGCAGGGGTGTGTCTCCTGGTCTTGGCCAGCAGGGGGAACTTGTCCTGTATCAGCAGCTCTGACTCAGATCCCTGCTGCTTCTCTCTCCCACTCAGGCTCTGCTAGCTGCTCTCGTTGTCCAGGCAACGGGTGAGCATGTTCTCCATCAACACATTGACATTCTGCTGATCTGTAAAAGAGCAGAGCACACAAAGAGAGTAAAGGACTACACACACATCTATGACATTTTTCAGAGCTGGACAATGAATGTGGTAGCATGTTTTTTTACACAGCCAAGAAAACAAATATTCCAACTTGTGTAATCATATATTTATTGTGGCAGTTATGCTTCAGTAAATAAACATTTATTTGCATGACTTGTCTGTTAAAACCCCTGACAGAGGAGCCCAGAGAGAGAAGATAACCCACCTGCATTGTTTTCAGGTGCGTGCTGATGTTTGGTGCAATGCAACTATTTCCTACAGTTATATGAGCTTACAATTTTCCACAATCGTTTGACCAATACAGGCCACTGTAGAAAAGCCTGAGGAAGGACCACCCTCAGCGGGGTCAGTCAAACCGCAATCTCCAGTTTACAGGGTCTCTTCCCCCGGCTCAGGCATTTTGATTTACGCCTGCGCCATCAGACCTGGAGACAGAGGAGACAGAGGGCAATTAGTGGAGAAGTGTGGGAAGGGTGAGATAGATTATTATTTATTTTGTACATTCAGGCATTTTTATATCTGGTTGTTCCATGGGTGAAAATATGCTATTGACCTTTAACCATGATGCTGGGCTGAAAGGCTGCTGCCTGGGAGACCAGCCTGTTCTCCACTACTGGGGTAGTGAGCTGGTCATCTGCAAGTAAGCAGAGGCACACAGTCACTGAACCTCATCACAATTGGAATGTGTACTGTTATTTTGAGAAATACGTTCCCACACTAGCTAGAATAACATTGTCATACTTTGCGAGTTTTAATCTAACACACACGCACACACATCCACACACACACACCAGACTGTTGGTAGCAGTGTAGCCAGGTCTTGCTGTGCTGCAGGGCAAGTGATGCATTGCAGCGCTGCTGTTGTCCAGCCAGGCCTAGACACAGAGGGTCAGCCCCAACTTCATACTGCTCCAGATCTGGACATACCCACAGGGGACACTACACAAGGCAGGGGAGAGGGGGTCAACTCAGCATGTGAAATATGGGCGCACTCAAATAAATGCATAGCAAAATCAATGCAAATCTACTAGTTTTATGCCAAAGCCATGAGAAAAGTCCCCAGTGACTCACCCCAGTCTCTTCGGCTCTGTCCGGTAGAAAAGTCATGGGCCTAGTATGCTGCCTCACAGTGAACGCTGGCACCCCTTGGTTGAGGAGAGAAAGGACTTTATTCTACTACATTCACCCCTGCAGACAGACTGAGTGGCACTTGCATCTTGCATCAAAGTGCAAGAGGCGTCACTACAGTCCCTGGTTCGAATCCAGGCTGTATCACATCCGGCTGTGATTGGGAGTCTCATAGGGCGGCGCACAATTGGCCCAGCGTCGTCTGGTTTTGGCCGGGATAGGCCGTCATTGTAAATAAGAATTTGTTCTTAACTGACTTGCCTAGTTAAATATAGGTTAAATAAAACAATTAAAAAAAAATAGATAGTAAGAATAATGCCACAGGCAGGTACACAGTTCATAGGTTGACCTCACACAACACAACATGCATTACTCTCACCTGAAATATACATGCTTTCTCCTCTATGGTGTCTCCTAGTATACTTGATCAATTCCTAAGGAGGAGATCCCACAAACCCATGGCTTCCTGTTCACCAAATATCAGAAAGAAAAATACGTGAATACGGATTCTGTAACTAATCAATCTTATGTTTGACTTTGATAATATAGCCTTTATGATATGCAGCAAAATTACCTGATGATGTTTGCACAGTCATAGGCCCTTCAAATCACAACCTCTACAGATAAATCCATCTGTTATATAGAAAGATACTGCTCAGAATGGTTTACAACTGTTCTCAATTGATTTGGTCGTTTGTAAACAAACACACATTTGTAAACAAACTGTACATGTGACAGGGTATGTGAATGTTACCCTCTGCTATAGGAAGACATGGAACGCCAGGATCGTGAGGAAGCGGAGATAGGCCGGCATACTAACTCCATGAGAGTATTGAGGATCAGTGCAGTGACACAGTCATAACAAGAAATGGTCAGAGAGTTCCTTTGAGAGTGATGGGCTACATCAGTGTTCATTCTTCAACTCTCTATGAAGAACTTTGTAGCCTTTAACTGGGCTTACACCTCCCAGAAGTATTTGGTGAAGAGCTCTTTGCTGATTGGCTGTCCATTGATGCTTATTCTCGCTCTGAAATGTACCAGGTGTGGAGAGCTGTAAGGTAAAGATTACAATCTTAATGTTCACAGTAGGATAGCCATGACATCTCTGATTGTATGTTAGGTCATTTCATATTATGTGTGTGATAAGAATGTAGTTTTTCACAATTCCTGACATTTAACCCTAGTAAAAATTCCCTGTCTTAGGTCAGTTAGGATCCCCACTTTATTTTAAGAATGTGAAACGTCAGAATAATAGTAGAGAGAATGATTTATTTCAGCTTTTATTTATTTCATCACATTACCAGTGGTTTTGAAGTTTACATACACTCAATTAGTATTTGGTAGCATTGCCTTTAAATTGTTTAACTTGGGTCAAATGCCTTCCACAAGCTTCCCACAATAAGTTGGGTGAAATTTGGCTCATTCCTCCTGACAGAGCTGGTGTAACCGAGTCAGGTTTGTAGGCCTCCTTGCTCGCACACGCTTTTTCAGTTCTGCCAACAAATTTTCTATAGGATTGAGGTCAGGGCTTTATGATGGCCACTCCAATACCTTGACATTGTTGTCCTTAAGCCATTTTGCCTCAACTTTGGAAGTATGCTTGGGGTCACTGTCCATTTGGAAGACCCATTTGCAACCAAGCTTTAACTTCCTGAATGATGTTTTGAGATGTTGCTTCAATATATCCACATTTTCCTCCCTCATGACTGTCAGGTTTTGGCCAGGACTGTTCTGGTTTTTGTCACTAGATGTCCCCATTGCACCTTTTTTGAACCTTTTGTTTTTTCCTTGCTCTATTATTGTTTGCACCTGTGTGTCGTTCCCTTGTTAGTATTTAAACCCTGTGTGTTCCTCAGTTCTTTGCTCAGTGTTTGTACGTTAGCACCCAGCCCCAGCCCTGCTGTTAACTTTTTCTCTTGTTGGAGTTTCCAGAGGTTCTCTGGTATTGTTCTTGTTTATTTTGGATTAGTCTTTTGAGGTTTGTTTTTTCCCTTGCTGTTCTTACCACTTTGTGGATTTTCTTTGTATTTTGGAAGATATCTATTTTTGTCTCTTGGCTTTTGTTTTGGACGTTGTGGATTTATATTTTTGACGGAAGATCTTTCCTTTGATTAAACTACCGTCTCTAGTACTGCTGTGTCTGCCTCATCTTCTGGGTTCTGCCGATTATTAGTGACTTTCTCACACCGGGTCCTGACAATGACGCCATCTATTTTGTGAAGTGCACCAGTCCCTCCTGCAGCAAAGCACCCTCACAACATGATGCTGCCACCCCCACGCTTCACGGTTGGGATGGTGTTCTTCGGCTTGCAAGCATCCCCCTTTTTCCTCCAAACATAACGATGGTCATTATGGCCAAACAGTTCTATTTTTGTTTCATCAGACCAGAGGATATTTCTCCAAAAAGAACAATCTTTGTCCCCATGTGCAGTTGCAAACCGCAGTATGGCTTTTTTTATGGCGGTTTTGGAGAAGTGGCTTCTTCCTTGCTGTGCAGCCTTTCAGGTTGTCAATATAGGACTTGTTTTACTGTGGATATAGATCATTTTGTACCCGTTTTCTCCAGCATCTTCACAAGGTCCTTTGCTGTTGTTCGGGGATTGATTTGCACTTTTCGCATCAAAGTACATTAATCTTTAGGAGACAGAACGCGTCTCCTTCCTGAGCAGTATGACGGCTGTGTGGTCCCATGGTGTTTATACTTGCGTACTATTGTCTGTACAGATGAACGTGGTACCTTCGGTGAAAGTGCTGAAGCCTTCAGAAAGCCTTGGTTTCCCATCACTATTCAAGTGCACACGTTTGGTAATGTAATCGCTAGGTTAAGGGTAAAGAATGAATAGCAAACGCAACTGTAATCCTCATTGAATTAAGTGAGGAATACTTTGTTCATGTGCTAGTCGGAACTAGGAAATTATGACATTTCAGACTTGCTAACTGATCATTGGGCGGAAGGTAGCCTAGTGGTTAGAGCGTTGGGCCAGTAACCGAAAGGTTGCTGGATTGAAACCCTGCGCTGACAAGGGAAAAATGTACCGTTCTGCCTCTGAACAAGGCAGATAAACCACTGTTCCCCAGTAGGCTGTCATTATGAATAAGCATTTGTTCTTAACTGACTTGCATAGTTAAATAAAGGTTACATTTTAAAACATATTAAAATATTGAACTGGCGTTTGTAAATTCATCCGTTATTCTACGCTCTTGCTCATCCCTGTTAGTTATATTGTCAAATTCCAGTTGTGTCTGTGTAACTGAAACCCCCAGTAAGTTTTAAAAGAGAATTAGTATGAACAAGTACAAGGTTGCTGCAGTTTGATAGGGGTTTCATCCTCCCTACAGGTCCAGGAGTTTTTCCAGAAGTTTAAAACTGTGACCTGATTAGAAAAACTCTGTTCTCATCAAAGCTCATATAAAACCGTTTTACATCTGATTAATCACTGTCATGCCCCACACAGAGACTGATTTTAAGGTCAGAAAGGTACTTTCCCATCTGCCAAATCAGCAGTATTTTTTGATTGCCTGAAGATTATGTTCACTTGCACAGAAATGGGAAAGTAGTTGTTTACACACAGAAATGCTATAACTTGTCAGTCTCTTAATAAAACAACAATAAGGTAGCAGAAAAATCTGTTTTACTTGCCTGCTCCATCAAATGAAACGCATAGGCCTAACTTTTGCAAAGAGTGAGACACGATTTAGACAAGCAGCTCACGCCTGATGGGGCTTTTACACTAGAGATGGCATCAAGCGTGTAGCCCTATCCTGGAGTCAAATGACCAAATTGCCCTCTAGTGACCTCATGGGTGGAATGTTACTAATATTTTCCATAATATCCTAAATTATAAACCTTCTTTTTTTTAACAGCTGAAAAAAACCTGTTTCTGTCAATTGGTTTTGTTATATTTCAGTCTTCTGTGATGTACACAGTATAAAATGTAATATTGAGATGCAAACTCAAAAAGAAACACATAAGAAAAGCTACATGTATCTAATTATAGATAAATTGACTAACAAATAGCCTACCAGCATGTCAGAAATTATAAGCAGAAACATATCTAAGTCCTGCAACCCCTTGTTCTGCAGTCTTTGACTGTAGCCTATAGCACATTTTCTATATTTGCGGGTTAGGATCAGGTGCGGGCCTCAGATTTTCACTTTATCACATATAGTCAGGTGGTTGCGGATGGGTTATTAGCAATTGCGGCGGGTGTGGGTGAACAAACACCTGACCCGTGCACCACTAGTATGCACATGTACAGTATTTTCACATTAGTATACTTACACATTCTACTTACCCCTTTTGACCTGTTGTCAAGGACCTCGACATAAAACTGGAGGCCATTGTTGGTACGATTAACATTGTTTATCAAATGTTTTTCCGTGTTGTCTTATGTGAACACAGTCAGCAGGTGATTGGTAATGGCTTAAGTTATAATTGATTTTCTCTTGTGGAGAAATGTGGCTGCAGCAAAAAAGAGGATCTCAAGATAGCGATGTCAAAGCTGAATGAAGACCTCAAATTGATTAAAAGTGTTGTAATTAATTAAATTAATGTAATATGTTTTATTATTAAAAATACAATTAAGTTTGTATAAACGTATTTCTTGTTTTATGAACATGGAGGAATTATGTAGGAATGTGGAGGTTTTAAGTCGTGCAGTGCATACGTAAAGTATTCAGACCCCTTGACTGTTTCCACATTTTGTTACGTTACAGCCTTATTCTAAAATGGATTAAATCGTTTTTTCTCATCCATTTATACACAATATCCCATAATGACAAAGCAAAAACAGGTTTTTAGGTACTAGTTGGTACTAGTTTTCTCAGGTACTAGTTGAAAATAAGGGGTTAAATACATGTAAAAAATAGAAATAAAAACAAATGTTCTCTGATCTTTCTTATATCTTTCAGATATAGGACAGACACTTCAGAATTAACTTTATTTAGATTTTTGGAGGGACTATCTGTTGTTCCATGTAGTGAATTTGTTATTAAATGCGTTTGAATGGGTTAATAGTGCTAAAGCCAAAAATAAATAATTTTTTCATCTATATTTTTTTGATACTTCAAGGGGTCTTAAAATCAAAATCATATAACTAAATGATCCTTGGTATCACCTTCTTAAAACAATTCCATATAGCTTAGTAGAACCCCCCACCCCTGGCTTAGACTCTTATGGGTTAATGGAGATAATTTTCCTGCTGGGCCAGTACAACCCAGGGATACTGATACTGTAAGGATAACATCCTCACTGCAGGTAACTGATCGGATTTTTTCAATTCAAAATCAATGATCTTCTCCTGAATTGAATATCACCATGCCATTCATGCTCTGTTACGGTAAAGAGTCATGGGGAAAAGTGTCGGTATGCACGCTGCTCTTGCACGTAGGCTAAATTTACTGTTGTGTAGCAGCTACTCCCCTACACAACAGGCCTACCAATCAACACAAATCATTCCCAATCACTTTCACTGTAAAAACAAATTATCTTGTACTTGTGTTTTATCTCTATGACAACTGGGTACTGTTTTGTATATTCTACATAGAAAAATAAAGGTTTGCTTTTGCTTTATAAGATATCTGTGTTGAAATGTAATGCTGTCATAAGATAAACCTACAATATTCCCTCTTGAGACAGTTGGAGTTCACTTAATTCAAAACCAAGATGATAGTCACTAGGCAACAAGATTATAGTCACTAGGCAACAACATTATAGTCACTAAGCAACAAGATGATAGTCACTAGGAAACAGGGACACTGCTAGTCAGAGAAAACAGGAAGTAAAACCCTACATCTAACACATTGAAATGATTCAGCATGATCATACTCATGGTTAATTTCATGTTCTTCAATTTCTCATTATAGTTTTTAATAGACCTTCATCAAGGTTTGTTTTGACGAACCAAAACACCCAAATATGGATCTATTGGAAATTGTGAATTCATACAAGATCGCCAGTCTCCTGGGATGTATTTTTCCAAAAATCAATAAACATGACACTGGTTTTCAATACAGCCAGAAGATGGCAGTAGATGATTTGAACGTTATTGCTCTCCGGAAGTGTTGGGAGTTGGCCTGTAATAAGGGGGTGGTATGGAGTCGAAAACACAATGGACTGCTTAGCAGCTGCCTCCAGTAGCAGGCCTCTGAAAAAGATCATCATACCAAATGAGCATCTGTTTGAATGCTGTCCCAGAGATTATAATCTTTTGGTAACAGTTTCAAGATTGGTTTACCCATATCCCATTACCGACTGTTTCATTATGGGTGACTGTAGTAGTGTCCAAGATGCTTACATAAAACACTAGAAAAGGTAGGCAATATGTATTTATTGAAATCATTGATTGATTGATTCAAATCAATGTCACTACTATAGAGCTCATTTAAACCATTTAGAGAGAATCCCAGTTCTTAGAAAAAAGGAAAGAACACCACAGAGAAAACCACATTTGATTTGTAAACCACATTCATTTGATTAAAGACTCACTTGAAAGAATGCAAATGTAATGTATCAATGAATGAACACTCCCAGGATTGATCAAAATTATTTGACCCATCTCAACATCTCATAAACATCTCAAAACATGCTCTGTCACATCCAACCATAAAACGAGATTATGAGGCTGTCGCTAAGTGCTGTCTAGTGGGCCAGTATTTATTACAAGATATCTTGAAAATGTATTTACATTGTTTTTGGCAAAGAACGCATCTACTTTCATCTCAAAATCCCTAAATGAGTGATGCAGTAGTATTACTTCACCCCCTCCAGAAGGCTATAAATCCAAATTGATCCAGTGACTCATCCTTAATCAATACAAACCCATCCCCCATTTTGTTCTACCATTACCACACCAATTATCTTCCATCTCAGCCACCATCATTATCCCACTCAGTCATTCAGCCAGTGGCAGTGATAGCCCACTACATAACCAGCATAGTATATTGCCAGCCTGTGTTGATAAGTGTCACAGCGGAGGTCTGGACTTCCCCGGGCCACAGCTGACTGTATGTTCTCCGCGTATGCATCATCATCATCAATAAGCTCAGTGGATGTGCTGCATAGTCTGGAGCTGAGTGTCTGGCAGCGTTAGCATCAGCTGTGCTTCCTGACTGACTGTTCTCCCAGTGGACCAGCCATGGAGACAGTGAGAAGAGAGAAAAGCACAGAAGGATAGCATGCTTGGCCAATCTCAGGAAAATCAATGGAAGAATTATGTATTCCCTCTCTGCATCTGGGCACTGTTCCATTATTCACAATGCAGCCTAGCCTACCACTGAAGGAGTGCCCCTCCCCCTCTCGCACTTACAATAGTGAATCCCACCCATTCACTCACAGATTGTTACTCTTCATTAGGGACAGATATGGTGAAACACAGCTTACTATGCTATGAGAGATCAGGATCAGACACAGCCATTTATTGTAACAGCATTCCAGAGTAAATGTAAATACTGAGGAGAGTAACCTGATATGTCTGAATCACTGGGCTCCATCAGCAGACATACTGTACAGTACACAATCAGCGTGAGACACAGCTGTTCCTGTCCAACACCTGGCCTGCATTATTAACCACACGCCCATTCCCCCCGCTCACCCACAATTCTACTGTATAGGCCATGCCAGGGAAGACCACCTCTGATTTCTGCTGTTCTCCAATTAAACTTTACAAAGATGTCAGATATTCACTGGAAATTCTAAATGTTAACCAAATGTTGCCCAAATAATTGTTCGTAGAACCCTCTTGTAGAGAGTAGGCATCTGTCTGTACCAATATGCTGGACTGGGCAGGGCGTGGCAAGTACTTTACAGTGCTTAAGAATTCTACTGCCAATTTGTTGCAAATCAGCATACATTTATAAATTGACTTGTGTGTACTTGTTCCTCGCTGCTAGAAAACACAGTTCTTGAATAGCATCACAACATGCCCACTGCAACACAGTAACTATTGTAGCTGACACTAGCTAGCATTTGCATTCTGCCAGGGTGTCTTTTTTGCACAGTCATGGTCTCTTTGTTATGTAACGTGAATGTGGAGCTCTGTCTAACTCTTCCTCACACTCTACCCTGAGAATAGTGTAGTCAAGTCATAGAGATACAGTATAATACTGATTCTGTTATATCTACAGTTGTAATCGTTTTTCTATGGGTGTAGTGTACCACTGTCTGCTACACTATCTGGCAGTACACAGAGGATGCAGTAGTCTACTGAAGATGTAGGGAAGATGCTGAGTAAGGGCAGGGTAATTTAACCATCAACCTTCTGGGGAGCTCTAGTCTAGTGGGACAGCCAAGCTGCAAGTTACTGTAAGCATATAATGAGGTGACATTATGTCCATAAATGAGTCCATAAAGAGCCGAGGACAGCAAATGCCCTCAATTTGACTCGGAGATGTTTTTATGCCGATGTGCAGTAGACACGCTCAGCCTCACATCACATGACATCATACCACTTAGTGTACAGGCAGACTCTATTCCCCTTCAAAGTTAGATGAATAATTAATTTACTGCAGAGGGATAAAAATGGTTTGAATCAAAAGGAAATCTCACACCTCCAGTCCTGTCTTGAGATTAAAAAGGCTGAGATAGAAATAGAATGTGGATGTGTGTGCCCAAACAGAGGATGGTATGGGAAAGGTGTTGTATGAAACCCTAATGAGCTGCTTCCACTGTATAGGATGTTACTCAGGAAATGTATTTGTGAATGATTCCTTTTGTCTCTCCTCAGGCTCACCTTCTTCCAGTCCTCACAAGAAAGCCCCACTCTCTCCCCCTTTGTTACTATTAACACACCCACCCTTTCCCTGTCGTCTGTGACTAGACACTACCGTGGAGGAAGAATGCAGGTGTCAGGAAGAGTTAGACAGGGCTCCACATTCACTTTACATAAAAAGGGGCGGCAGGTAGCCTAGTGGTTAGAGCGTTGGACTAGTGACCGGAAGGTTGGAAGATCGAATCCCTGAGCTGACAAGGTAAAAATCTGTTGTTCTGCCCCTGAACAAGGCAGTTAACCCACTGTTCCTAGGCTGTCATTGTAAATAAGAATTTGTTCATAACTGCCTTGCCTAGTTAAATTTAAAAAAGTATTCTGTATATTCTGTATATATGTACAAAACAATAGGAACACCTGCTCTTCCACTCAATAATAGGAAGGTGTTCCTAGTATTTTGTCATTGTGTGCTGTATCAAACTGAGAGTACACTGTATGATGACCCAGTTACAGAGTGAACACAGCAGCAATGTCTCTGCAAAGGCAGCCTATGCTGTGAGAATGGACTGTATGCACTTACTGTGCTGTAATGAGATTGAAACTAGGCCCTTTGTTTCTGAGTGTCGCTATTCCACACACAGAGCTCTTATCCCTACATCTTGACAACTCTATAGGTTTAATCTACATGAAAATGCATGTTATGGATACAGTGGTAAGAGCTGAATGGGCATGGATCATCAGACTCAAGGTAAAGCCCCTATAGGTCCTCCACAAAGGTCTGTTCAATGGCTATTGGTCCAAACTAACAGAATCAGCTGGGTGTCTCTCCTCTGTCCTTCAGCGCACAGCTACTTTGCCAATGCAGGAAGCAAGCGCTGGCGTCTCAGACACATTCTCCCCTTGGCACACATATTAACTATCAATAAACCCCCCTACCCTAATTCCAGCACTCTTTAAAACAGGCATGCACTGCTTCCCTCCCAAGCCCACTTGCTTTCTCTGCTGCTGCCACACCCCTCCCTGTTTTGTTCATCCTTCCAGACAGTGTCTGTCTCGCTGGTGTTGAGATCAATAGCCCAACCTCCCCATCTCATGCTAAATTGGATTTCAGCTGTTTCATTGCTCTATTTATGTGTTGTTTCATATTATATAATTAAGACTATGCCAGTACAAAGATTAATACAATTGAACATGGAAGATTAAACATTTTATTGGACTGTCTGTCACTTCATGACTGGACTATGTTGTGATCAGTAATACATACCAAGGAGATGGTTACAATGGGGCCCCAGGTCAGAGTCATCTGTTGGAAATGGTAATACATTGACGTTTTATAAATCAGACATGGATTCATTCACAACAATAGACTATGTATATGCAGGATTTCGTCTCGATTTAGTTAAAATATAATAATCCTGTTGTGAAGTTCTCACTGTGGCCTGTAAGGGGAAAGGAGCAGTCAAGTAGTCTGTCTGTAAAGCCCTGATACAGCCCAGGCAGCCATGTTTTACAATGCGCAAAAAGGGAGGCGCCCATATTCAGAAATATGTAACAACAACGATAAGAATTAGGGATATAAATGAATCTGGGTACATATAATCTAATCGCAGGTTTCTGGGACAGTACCGAAGGCTGTAGACTATGTTGTGTTATGATAACAAAACAACTGACATATCTTTGATGACATATTAGATCCCTTTCTTGACAGAAAACATGTGACATGATGTTGGATACATTTCACGTGACAAAATGTAAATCGAGAAACGAAATAGCTATGTTTCACCCCCAAGAAGCTGAAATAATTATGCCAGGAAGGGTTACAACGTAACAATGAGCCACGTGGATTTACATGACATCTGTGAGGTTGTTCTTAGTTGTACCATTTTATGTGAAAAGGTTTCACATATTTTAAATAGTCAACAGGTGCCTCTCTTAATCATGTACTCTATGTGGTTTATTGGATCAAAATATGGTAAAGAAAGTATAGTTTAAAATGAGATGATTTTAGCCGGCATAAAGGATGTAGGACAAATCTTCAAGATTATGTGAGGATCACACGTTTGCGTATATTTAATTGATAGTCAGAAGAGGCCAATGAAAATCATTCCTTGTGAATATGATTGGTCTATAAGTGTGTCAATAATTGGGTCTGAGAAATATTAGCCAATAGATTTGTCAGATTTGGCGACATAGATTCTAAGGGGCGTGCACAAAGTCTTCCTATATAGTCAGGGAGACCATTCTCTCCGCGCACTCTAAGAAAGGAAGCCAAGCCTCTGGTTTTTATCGGCATAAGAGTTGTTCTACCTCCAAAGCAAAAATGAGGGAAATCGTGCATCTTCAGGCTGGTCAGTGTGGAAACCAGATCGGAGCTAAGGTTTGTCATCTGTTTTATTAATTTGATGCAAATCGTGCGATAAATAACTGAGCGTAAAATCGCAGTTTCTTTGTATGCGTGTTCAGTTAACCACACCCAAAGAACTGTATTGTTAATGGAAATGCAAGCAATTAATATTCCTAACCTATATTGATTACCGTTATTGTTTTGATTGGGGGGGGGGGGGGGTGTTATTGGTATTATTTTTATGCGCTACTCTATTTTTATTCGACCGGTTTTATTTGGACTGGAATGATCCTTACACTGTAGACTACTGGTGAGTGAGACCATATACATGAAAATGTGTATTAAGAAATTGTTTTATTAAATGTAAAATTGATCGATTAAATGTGGGTATGGATAACCACAACTTACTCGCCCTACTGCAATGCGCAAAAGGGGAAGTAGGCCTCAGTCATGCCAAATGCCATATTCCAAGTAATCTGTTAAATAGCGACTACATTTCGGTTATTGTCGTAATAAACATATTTCTTGGGGGGAATGGAAAATTTGTTCAATCCCATATTATGACCCACATTCGTATCGTTGACAGCGCGCCGCGCCCGGTTTTTGGCAGATGTGAGCGGTGTTTCATCAAGTGACGTATTCGACATTTTCAAAACCTTTGCTAATGGATTTCAGCCAATCGGAGGTCATGCCGCGCGCGCGAAATTTTACGGGAGGGAGATTTTCATTCCAGATACCTAACCATACATTGTATGTACCTATAATGAACCATGCAATATAGTCGAATTGATCCATTGACATAATCAAATGGAATATTGAAACAATCTAGTAACTGCATAGGCCTACCACGCATTTGATTAACGGATCACACTTTGAGTGGCATATTAGCCTACCTGATATGAATTCTATTTTGCGCTGTAGACTAAATCCGAATGCTCTTCTTGCAGTTCTGGGAGGTGATCAGTGACGAACATGGCATTGACCAAACTGGTACATACCATGGGGACAGTGACCTTCAACTCGACAGGATCAACGTCTACTACAATGAAGCCTCAGGTAAGCCTTGTTCTGTCTAATGTATAACCACATTTGTCAAATTCCTTATCTCTCCCAATTGATTATGTGTGGTTCTGACATTGATCTTTATTTTTCACCTGGTTGTCTAGGTGGTAAATACGTGCCTCGTGCCGTGCTTGTCGACTTGGAGCCAGGGACCATGGACTCTGTGAGATCTGGACCCTTCGGCCAGATCTTCAGACCTGACAACTTTGTGTTCGGTAGGTCTCTTTGCTTCATATTTGTACAGTATTTGTATCATATTCATAATGTTGCCTGTACATGAACTGGCTAGAGCACTAGACTACAATAATTTATCCAATATCTTGTTTTGCAGGCCAGAGTGGTGCTGGAAACAACTGGGCCAAGGGCCACTACACAGAAGGAGCTGAGCTAGTGGACTCAGTCCTGGATGTTGTGAGGAAGGAAGCTGAGAGCTGTGACTGTCTGCAAGGTTTCCAGCTCACCCACTCACTAGGAGGTGGAACCGGCTCTGGCATGGGCACCCTGCTCATCAGCAAGATCCGTGAAGAGTACCCCGACCGCATCATGAACACCTTCAGCGTGGTGCCCTCACCCAAAGTATCAGACACTGTGGTGGAGCCCTACAATGCCACCCTGTCAGTCCACCAGCTAGTGGAGAACACTGACGAGACCTTCTGTATTGACAACGAGGCTCTCTACGACATCTGCTTTCGTACTCTCAAACTCACTACTCCCTCCTACGGCGACCTCAACCACCTGGTGTCGGCAACAATGAGCGGTGTCACAACCTGCCTGCGATTCCCAGGACAGCTCAACGCTGACCTCCGTAAGCTGGCCGTCAACATGGTGCCCTTCCCCCGTCTCCACTTCTTCATGCCTGGCTTCGCCCCCCTCACCAGCAGGGGAAGCCAGCAGTACCGCTCCCTCACTGTTCCCGAGCTCACCCAGCAGATGTTCGATGCCAAGAACATGATGGCCGCCTGCGACCCCCGCCACGGACGCTACCTTACAGTGGCTGCCATCTTCCGTGGACGCATGTCCATGAAGGAGGTGGACGAGCAGATGCTGAACGTGCAGAACAAGAACAGCAGCTACTTTGTGGAATGGATCCCCAACAATGTCAAGACTGCAGTCTGCGACATTCCTCCCCGTGGCCTCAAGATGGCTGCTACCTTCATCGGCAACAGCACAGCCATCCAGGAGCTGTTCAAGCGTATCTCAGAGCAGTTCACAGCCATGTTCAGGCGTAAGGCTTTCCTCCATTGGTACACTGGAGAGGGTATGGATGAGATGGAGTTCACTGAGGCTGAGAGCAACATGAATGACCTGGTGTCTGAGTACCAGCAGTACCAAGATGCCACCGCTGAGGAGGAGGGAGAGTTTGAAGAGGAGGGAGAAGAGGAGCTGGCCTAAATGTTTGTAAAATATATGGATAATTCACTGACATGTCAGTCTTGACCTTTCCAGTGTTCCATTACAGTCCTTTTTGTTTTGTCACCTCTGCTATTCCTGTCATTTCTTGTCTGTACAGAAACATGTCAATAAAATTTCTTTTGTTTAATGTGCTGTATTCCTCAATGTAATGGTTGCATCAGTAATCACGTCACATTATTCTGACAACAACCAGTTCTTCAACTAGGCAATAGTTTTCAGTGGTGAAAACATTCAAATGACATGCATTTATTGTATTGTAATCACAGTTTCATATAACTAGCGCAGCTGTTGGTGCATTCATGTATGTTTTCTAGACATAGTAAGATGAGGGGCTACAGTGTTCCCCAGCACAATCGTGCTAGTTCTCTGAGGCATAGCTCAGGTTTTTGCATGTTTTGCCATGCCTCTGAAATCTGATTAGCGAGCTAAACTCGTGGTAAAGCTGTTTTGAATTAGCAATTGTTATCCATTCAAGCTATGATTTAGTCTGACACAACATGCACTAATAACCATGCTAGTTATCCAAGGACTTTATCCCGTGATGTTGACAGACCAAATTGGCAAGTAAAGTGGTGTTTCATAAACCCTCTTTAGTTCCTTATTTCGATGTTAGCGCACACATAAATATACACATGTAGGCTATCATGAAGTTTATTGCTAATTTGGCTGACAAAGTCAAAGGTATATGAGTAATATTAGAATATGCCTGTCCATTCACCATTTATGTATGACATGGGTTGAACTTGACAAACAAGTCTGCGTTTGCACAAGCAGCCTATATCTGGTCTTTTTCTTTCACTAATTGGTCGCTTGACCAATCAGATCAGCTCTGAAAGCAATCTGATGTAGGGGGAAAAAAATCAGAATTGGCTGCCTGGATGGGGCATTTTCAGCAAAAAAAAATAAAACTGTTGGATAGAGCATTTCGGTTTCAGTTGTGCAAATGTCCTTGGCTGACACCTGACACAGTGAAAAGCTTATCTCTACTGAATTATGATTCAGTTGTAAACTAGCTGGCTGGTTAATACTGGGAGCCTATTGTATGTTTGTTGAGCCCTGAAACTTATGTCAATGTCTAATGCAAAGTCCCATAACTGCCTGGCACATTATTACTGGGGTAATGTTTTTACCAGCATGATTGCACACCTCAATGGTTTAAAATAGACAATAGTGGGACATTGAGATACAGTTGGAAAATATATGCTTTGGGAAAATATTTATTCAATAAGGGGACTTTTGGAGCGATCTGATTGTGGTCACCAGGTGGGGGTGTTGTTTAAGATATTATTCGTTTCCACAGGAAATAGGACAGGATACTGGTGACCAATAGTAGTAGAGTCCAGCAACACACCTTCTTCACCTGGCCCTCCAAGTCCTGCTTCTGCCCAAAGCGGGACACAAAGCCTGTCTGCCAACAACAGAAAATGTGATTAGATCCCAGGAATGAAACAGAATTTAAGATTCACAACAACAACAGGACAACCTAACATTTTAAACTGTAGTCTAGTGCTCTATTCAATCACATCTGCTTTAGCCGACATCCTTTTTAAAGCGATGTCCTTGTTTTGGCGATGTCGGAGGTGGAACTGCGTTAGAGTTGTCAAATTCACAAGCGGCTCCTGGCATTATACCTAAAACTAACATTGCCATTGGCTGCAGAGTCGCATGAAAATAAATCCCATGCAGCCAGCCTTGTTACCAAGTTTGAACCCTGGAATGTGAGCTGTAATCTACACCTCAATTAGGCTGATAAAAACCCTCCTTGTTTGATTTTATAATTGGAGCGTAATTATTTCTATATAGTTTACACTTTCTTGTTCTGAACTTCTAACGGGAGTGGCTTCGTGACAATGATCGTAAGATCAGCTGCTCACCGATTTGACGGCTCCAACGCCGCAAAAACATCCATTATGTGGCTGTCTGCCATCGCTGGTTAACACTTGATCTGATTGAATCTAGACCTTAGTCTTACTTTGCCAGTGAAGAACCTTGACTAGTGAACTTACCCATCCACCCTTGTCCCGAATCTCTGGACAGATGACCCTCTCCACGTAACCCCCCACACACTCCTTAAGCTGGGGCACGATTCCCTCCATGCCCCTCTCGTGGCAGTGCAGGGCCATCTGGCCAGCCAGCACATACACAGACAGCACCGCACTCCAGGCCAGGTCTCGTCGGCGCCCCCCGGGGGTGGTGGTGGCAAAGTGCTCATCCAGGATGGCGGTGAGCATGGGGCAGGCTGTGGCCTCGGTCACATCGTGGAAGACGCGTGGCCAGCGCCTGAAGAAGATGGGGAACCTAACTAGCAGCTCATCCCCAGCATGGCGCAGGGCTGCTGCTGTGGCAGTAGGTGGTGGGCCTATGTGGCCGTCGGGTCCTGCAATCACATAGTTTATATAGTCATGTAACATCAGATAGGCCTCTCGTACCAGGGGGTCAGGGCTGTTTATGCCACCCCTGCTCTCTAGCCCCTCTGACTGACCCATAGCCTCGGGCTGACTGACTCGCTGTCGCAAATCACAACGCTGTGACTTGCATTAGAGCAGTGGACCGTTCACAGATAAACAGTCCCTGTGCTAAGTTGCCATCAGCCATCCTCTCAGCAATGTCAATTCCTCATAGAGGGTTAGAGATCCAGTCACCTGAAACCACAAAAAAATCATCAACCTCTGCACTGTACATGTTGAACAGCACTGTGGGTAAAAAAAACATGCAGCACTTATTATACCTTTTATAAACAAAACAAGTGGAATGCTTTTCAGTTAATGTTAGTAAAATCTGTGCATTTCTCCAACTCCATTATGATGTTTGTTAGACTAATGTTATATTACACAGACATATCATACAATATTTGAATATAACATATTCTGAAATGTCAACTAATACAGCAAATGTGCACATTTACAATAAACAACACTAGCAATCAACAGAGAAAGTATTTCAAACTCACCCCTTCCCTTCCACCAAAACACAAGTGGTACCAAGACACACACACACACACAAACACAAAAAGGAATTAGTGGTGCAGGTGGCGGAACAACAGCGGGTCCAAAGCAGTATATAGTTCAGCAGGAGTGGGTCGCCAACCGGTCCGCTCGTTGCTGCCTTTACCCAGGCTAAATTTAGAGGCCTTGTTGGAAACTGACACTGAACTCCTGCGTCATATGCACAATCATCAACCCTCTGATACACATCCCCATTCCAACACAAGCAAAGTTAAATATAGATCTTAGAGAGTGTGTGTGTGTGTGGCTCAGCGTAGAAACAGGTTAACGTTAACAGTCTGTGAGATCATATTGGTGAAGACAGACAAAGAGGAGGCAGGCCAAAATAAAGTAATCAGTTGATAGGTTTAATATTTCACTGAGCTATTGCCTTTGAAAACCATTCAGAAATGTTTCTTTTTGGATTCTGCCCATCAAAACCAGATTTCATACTGTGATGTTGTGCAGCCTTACATAGATGTACAATTATACAGTTTTAGCTCTGAAACATTTGTCGTTCATGTTTGATTGTGGTATTTTAATTCAGAGACCACCCACAAACACACACACACACTCACACAGCATCACGATAAACATACAACAACAATCCTACTCCTTCACATACAGATTTAGCATAGATTGTGTTTCTTCCAGTGAGCTTCTTTCAGCCTGTCTGTAATCTGTGTGGTGCCAGTCAGGGGAATGTGGTAAGGAGGAGTAGGCTTTAAGAGCTGCTGAAGGCTTTCCTCCATTGACCATTGTTTTCCTCCAATGGGAGTCTGCTAATCTACCCATCTGTTCCTCCACCAGGAATAATGCTGACCAGTGGAGTGCAAGGTAATAAAAGCCACATGCAAGCACTTGGACTTCCACTAGGGTGCAGTGGTGTGTCACTAAACAGATTTGACGCTTGTGAGTTGCAGTCAGTATTGAACTGTAAATTATGGTTTTGCAATACTGTCGGTTTGTAATTGATTGAAATAACAGAGACCAGGAAATGGTTTCCTTTGTACTTCCTACCCTGCAGCTTTGTATATACAACCAGTATATTGTATGGCCATGGCACCAGCAACATAGAAACAATCATTTATCTTTAACACATTGTCAAGCATTTTGGGTTTCAATACACTTGTTTTTATTCTTGTGATTATGCATATTGCAACCAAATTATTGTCTGTTGATTTAAAGAGACAAAAAGAAAGGGTTCTTATTGCGACAGTGTATGGCTTAATGACACACTCATGTTCATGTGTGCATCTACACTGGCCTGTGTGTTAACTATCTACGTACCCGTTAATCTGATGGAGCACTTGGGGATCAATCAAATGCACTCATTTACATTGACATTTTAGTCATCTAGCAGACGCTCTTATCCAGAGAGATTTACAGGCTCAATTAGGGTTAAGTCATGTACTCCTGTTTACTCCACTGATTTATAAGTGAAGACAAAGACCAGCTGAAGTAGCATGGTCAGCAGCTCTGTGTGTTTGCCCATCTGGCACATACTGTACATGCAGAAGGAGATATGAAAAATGACAAGTCCCCTCATCCTTCCACATAGATAGATGCAGTATGAGAGAGGTGTTTTATTATTCTTCAACACATTCAACAGACAATGCTAGAACATTACAATGAGTGTGTCACATGGTTCCCCTCCTCATAGAGGAGACAGGGTGCAGGGGAAGTGACATCGTTGATAGTACCTGCTATCAGGGCTCTCATATGTTCATGTGGCAACATCTGCAGGGGGGAACTTCCTGTCTAGAGTTTTACTGTAGGCTACAGGGCCCTTTGAAGTTGGTTCAGTCCCTGCCAGGGAAACTAAAGTGTTTAACCAGATGAAACAAAATCACTCTGACAGTTTCATCTGACAAGCTGATTACAAGATAATTGCTTTCCAACACCAGCTTTTGTTGAGAGCTGAAGTATTTGAGAGTACGTGAGTATGTTGCTTACTTTAGTTTCTATGTCCTTGGTGAAACAAAATAGACTACTAGACCAAAAGTATGTGGACACCTGCTCGTCGAACATCTCATTCCAAAATGATGGTGCTATAACAGCTATAACAGCTGCTATAACAGCCTCCACTCTTTTGGGAAGGCGTTCCACTAGATACTGGAACATTCAGCCACAAACGCATTAGTGAAGTCGGCACTGATGTTGGGCCATTCTGCTGCCAATCTTTGTCTCTGCAGATTGCATAGCCGTGTGCTCGATGTTATACATCTGTCAGCAACGGTTGTGGCTGAAATAGCCAAGTCCACTAATATGAAGGGTTGTCCACATACTTTTGTATATATAGTATAGATATAGGATGTTTACTGTTTTGTCTTTCTGGTGCAGCACCTGATTGAGTGTAACAACTGTCTCCTCCTTTTCAAAAACAAACAAAGGATATTGTGGAAACACCTTGCCAGTTATGGACAATTTGATGAGAGCAAGAAATAATGATATTATTATGTTTTACATCGCTCATTTTCATCCACTTATATCTGCCCCCCATGACCACATGTACATGTATATCTCTCTTTCTACTGGTTCATTGCTTCTCTTCCTGCCGAGAGGTTTTCAGAGCTTCCCCAGCATCACACAGACATTAACCCATTCAATTGGTCTGAGACCAGAAAAGTGGAATACTATAATTTGACTGCTTGATCGCATGTTGTTCCTCTGGGAAAATTCAGGTCTTTGCTGGAACCTGAAAGAATCATGTAGAGCTTCACTGTGAAATGTGAAAGCAATGCTAAACTACCGAACTGTTTTGCTAGCACAGACTGGAATATGTTCCGGGATTCTTCCGATGGCATTGAAGAGTACACCACATCAGTCATTGGCTTTATCAATAAGTGCATCGAGGACGTCGTCCCCACAGTGACTGTACGTACATACCCCAACCAGAAGCCATGGATTACAGACAACATTCGCACTAAGCTAAAGGTTAGAGCTGCTGCTTTCAAGGAGCGGGAGGGCTTGTGGCAGGGCTTGCAAACTATTACAGATGACAAAGGGAAGCACAGCCGAGAGCTGCCCAGTGACACAAGCCTACCAGACGAGCTAAATAACTTCTATGCTCACTTCGAGGCAAGTAACACTGAAACATGCATGGGAGAATCAGCTGTTCTGGACGACTGTGTGATCACGCTCTCCACAGCCGATGTGAGTAAAACCTTTAAACAGACCAACATTCACTAGCTCATTACTAGTTCATTACCAGAACGTGTACTCCGAGCACGGGCTGACCAACTGGCAAGTGTCTTCACTGACATTTTCAACCACTCCCTGTCTTAGTCTGTAATACCAACATGTTTCAAGCAGACCACGATAGTCCCTATGTCCAAGAACACTAAGGTAACCTGCCTAAATGACTACCGACCCGTAGCACTCACGTCTGTAGCCATGAAATGCTTTGAAAGGCTGGTCATGGCTCACATCAACACCATTGTCCCAGAAACCCTAGACCCACTCCAATTTGCATACCGCACAAACAGATCCACAGATGATGCAATCTCTATTGCACTCCACATTGCTCTTTCACATCTGGACAAAAGGAAGACCTATGTGAGAATGCTATTCATTGACTACAGCTCAGCATTCAACACCATAGTGTCCTCAAAGCGCATCACTAAACTAAAGACCCTGGGACTAAACACTATGCAACTGGATCCTAGACTTCCTGATGGGCCGCCCCCAGGTGGTAATGGTAGGTAAACAACACATCCGCCACGCTGATCCTCAACACGGGGGCCCCTCAGGGGTGCATGTTCAGTCCCCTCCTGTACTCCCTGTTCACTCATGACTGCACGGCCAGGCACGACTCCAACACCATCATTAAGTTTGCTGATGACACAACAGTGCCTGATCACCGACAATGATGAGACAGCCTATAGGGAGGAGGTCAGAGACCTGACCATGTGGTGCAAGGACAACAACCTCTCCCTCAACGTGATCAAGACAAAGGAGATGATTGTGGACTACAGGAAAAGGAGGACCGAGCACGCTCCCATTCTCATCGACAGGGCTGCAGTGGAGCAGGTTAAGAGAGGAGCAGGTTCAGATCATCAAAAGGTTTTACAGCTGCACCATCGAGAGCATCTTGACGGGTTGCATCACTGCCTGGTATGGCAACTGCTCGTCCTCCGACCACAAGGCACTACAGAGGGTAGTGCGTACGGCCCAGTACATCACCGGGGCCAAGCTTCCTGCCATCCAGGACCTCTATACCAGGCAGTGTCAGAGGAAGGCCCTAAAAATTGTTAAAGACCAGCCACCCTAGTCATAGAATGTTCGCTCTGCTACCGCACGGCAAGCGGTACCAGAGTGCCAAGTCTAGATTCAAGAGGCTTCTAAACAGCTTCAACCACCAAGCCATAAGATTCCTAAACAGCTAATCAAATTGTTATTCACTGCTACTCTATAATTATTTGTTACTCTTATTTCTTACTATTTGTGATTTAAATAATTTTTTGTCTTTTTAAGTAATTTTTGATATTTTTATTACATTTTCTTTTTTTTTTATGTGTTTTCTTAAAACAGCATTATTGGTTAAGGGCTTGTACGTAAGCATTTCACTGTAAGGTCTACTACACCTGTTGTATTCGGCAACTGTGACAAATAACATTTGATTTGAAGAACATCCAGCAACAGGAAAGCTGAAGTACTGATGGAAAGAGTAGAAACAGCATACAAAGACAGCACAATAACATCCCCACAACTCATCCTCTGTCATCCACGGCAAATAGCCTCCCAAGCAAGACAGGGACAAAGAAGGAAAGGGAAAGGGAAACATTAGAGTCTTGACCAGTGGTGAAAATGAACAAAGATGATTTAAAATGGAAGATGAATCTTGTGACCTCTGCGTGCTACACATTGTAATGACTAGAAAAAGCAGAAACACAAACTGTTTTTTGCTCTATCAATTGGAACAATATGCTCCTTCCATCCTGTCTGTTTGTTATCTGTAATGCATGTGTATGTATATCTCTTATGTTCAGGAAGTTTCTTATCTACACAGAACTTGAAACACTGAAGTTTTTGACGTTTTCTATAAAAACACTCAGCTCAATAGAAAGCTGCAAGATGACTAAGAAAGGTAAAAGGAGACAAGCGAATGAAAAAACACCCCCTCCATACCTTCGTTTTATGTGAGCCTCCTATCACCCTCACAGAGGGAGGGCTGGGCAGAAAGAGGAGAAATTGCTCTGAATTTTCCAGTAATTGAAAACACCTATACCTCCCTCTACCTCCCTATCTCTACCTGGCCTCAAACATCCACTCCCCTCTCCCTCCCCTGTTACTGCCTTTTATTCCAAACCAGTCTGGCCTCCCTACCCAAACCTGTTCTCAGTCTCCCACCAGGCTGAATTTATGCAATCGATTGAGGTCCATTTAGTGTCTGGAGGAGAGGTGACCCACTTGTGATCTGTGTCCCGGTGTCTCCCACCCCACCTCCATTCCGCCAATTGAAGGTATTGATGCCCGCTATTGTTTCCCCCTCTGCCAGGGAGGAAATTAGGGACCCATCAGGCGAGGATAGCAGTTATCGATTTCTACCTTCTCCTCCAACTGTTTTTGTGCTGTACAAGCTCTTCAGATACCAAGCCAAATCCCAGAAGGTGTTTGCAGTTAAAGCTAGAATCCTTAATTTAAAAAATAACAAAACTAATGTATAGTTGTAATCATGTTTTGAGGCTATACAGTGTTTGTTTACATTTACATTGTTTACAAACATTGGAGTTGAACAAGCTTATATTTTGATGGGGTACGACAGTTGAAATATGCTCATGAGGCTTTTATAAGTTATATTCTTCAAGATTTAATGGGTATATCTCATTAATTTATAGGTCCAAAAGTGGATGTAGCATCTAACGATTCTAGCTTTATCATTCTAGGTTGTTTACTGTAGATGCAGAAGCCACGTTTCCTTCATGCTGGGACGATGACAGTAGAGAGATGACTGATGAACATGTCTCTATGAATGGTTATCTGCCTGTGATCGCTGTCTGACTCGGCCTCTGCTTCTGAAGTTAACTTCCACAATCTTCAAATGTTTCTTCATAAAGTTATGCAGGTGATCATATAAAATGTATATATATGTATTGTATCTCAGATATGGTGAGCTCTGCGGGGGACACTAAATTATATGGATAGAATACAGTTTTGAGGTCCAGGTCAGGTTAAGGTAGAGTGGGTGCTGAGCTTCCTAAAGTGGTCAACTGTTGTTCAAGTGTCCTCTCTTTATATTACCCTACATTAGCAGTTAGACCCATTGGACCAAGCAGCTTTAAACCTCTTCTCCACCTCCTAAACCTCTACAAACGTGGATGAATTCAGCAAGCTATTAAAATGTATAACAGTTTCTACCAATGTGCTAGGACCTCGGCATACAGAAATAGAGCAGAGAGAATGTTCTGTTCATTGTTGAGGGGTGAGAGTTGACTCTCCTGTGGAATATGAGCTGCCTCTCCATACCAATAACTCCCTCTCACTGTCAGACGTGTGACATGATGAGAGCTCACCTACTGGAATATGTATCACTCTCAACCAGCACAGTCTGACTGTTCTTCACCACATTAACATGTTCAACTACAGATATACCTCTTGTTTATATAACGGAATCCTCTACTCAATTAGAGCACCTGGGGTGAAAAGAAGAGTGGGCACACACACACTCTCTCTCTCTCTCTCTCTCTCTCTCGCTTACCGTTCTATCGCTCTCTCGCTCTCTCGCCGAAGGACAAGAGATATAGCTTGTGATCACCTACAATCTGTATTTGAGGAAATTAAATACAAATGACAATTGTGACAAAGATCCAACAGAGTGCTGCATCAGCAGATACTTACAGAAACACCAGTCATTAACACGTGAATTTACTTTTCAACTATATCCCACAGTTACTCTGACAGTGTAACGTTCGTCTAATTCCTCCTCCTCGGATGAGGAGGAGCATGGATTGGACCAACACGCAGCGAGGTATGAAGACATGAATGAATTTATTAAACAAGACGAACACTGACACGAACTACACTTGAATAACTACAAAACAACAAAACGACGTAGACAGACCTGAACATGAGAACATACAATAACACGAAGAACGCACAAACAGGAACAGACTAACCTTACGAATGAACAAACGAAACAGTCTCGTGTAGTGCAACGACACAGACACAGGAACAATCACCCACAAACAAACAGTGAGAACAGCCTACCTTAATATGGTTCTCAATCAGAGGAAACGTCAAACACCTGCCTCTAATTGAGAACCATATCAGGCAACACATTTAACCCCACATAGAAACACATAACATAGAATGCCCACCCCAACTCACGTCCTGACTAACTAAACACATACAAAAACAACAGAAAACAGGTCAGGAACGTGACAGACAGCTTTGTTTCTCACCATCTATTTCTGAATTCCCACATCAATTACTGCTTCCTTTTTGCCCTTTAATCCTCCCTATTGATCATATAAGGCATTACATTACAATGCATAATAACTGTGGTTTGGCCTATAGTTCCAGGCCTGTCAACAGTGGTAGAATATAGTTAGTGAGGGAATTTGAGCTCTATTTAAGGCTAGCCACTCTCAACCCCAACCTACAAGTACAGTGGCCTCCCTGCCACTACCACAGAGCCAGTAGAGTAGGGATCATGGAGCTCACAGTGAGTATAAAGACCACATTTAGGACTCGATTCATTCCCTAGCGTTGAAGATCAGCGCTGTAGCACCATTTACATTTTAAAGTCATTTCCGATTGAGCAGAGATATGCATCGTTTACCGCGAATGCAGTCTCGGACGTTGCCTTTAAATTTCTATCATGCCAGTGCAGGTCTTCAGTGCCATGGATTTAATCCAGCCCTTACTTTGTATTTTCTTTATGAATCCCTCTCGTGGGGGTTGTCCACAGCCTGAAGGCATACTAGGACCTAGGTGTGTGGGACAAGCTGCATCCATCCACACTCTGATCCAGAAGGGGTCCCGACAGTTTGATCTGCTCTGAGGTCATAATAGAAAATGTTGATCGGCAAGCTGTGCAAACACACAGAACCCGATTAGGCGTTTGGGGATTTTGAGATTGGAGGTCTGTGGATGCTGCCAACAGGTCTGGACCTGTTGGAGTGGAACAAGTCAAATGTGAGTCTAAACTGAGCAAAGGTTAAAGGGTTATTACAATGTTGTGATACGTTAATGTCCATTTATTTTAGGAGATTATGGAATTGTTGCATGATTGTATTGAATGTTTATCTAATGGAGGGCATTAAGAGGTATGCTGTTGAGTTGTTGATGTTATACTGATCCAGGTTGTGTTTTTGTTATTGTAAACACAGGACATACAAACACCCGGTAAACATAAGACATAATCTTTCCACTGCTGCTGTTGCTGACTTGTTTGTGGTGATAGAACTGTGAGCTATGGCATCCTGAAACATCCTATGTGTTACGAGGAAGAATGCTCTGAGGTTGTGTAGTAGACAATACGGTT